>NW_026647625.1:0-22396 GCF_950295315.1 Erinaceus europaeus | reverse complement strand
GGGAGAGAGAGAGACAGAGCGAGAGAGAGAGAGCGAGAGAGAGGGAGAGAGAGAGGGAGAGAGAGAGAGAGAGAGAGAGAGAGAGGGAGAGCGCACCCGTGGAGATGGGGAGACAGACCCCATGACTCAGGGAGAAGACATGAGGCCGTGGACTAGGTCTGGGAACCACCTGTATTTCAGGGGTCAGGGGTCAGGGGTCAGGGAAGGCAGGGGGTCAGTGGGGAGGGCGTGGGCCATGGGGGCACCATGGCTGGAGGCACAGCAGAAGGAGGCAGAGGAGGGGCTGGGCACTGGTGCACCTGTTTCAGCACACACGTTACCATGTCTAAGGGCCTGGGTTTGAGTCCCCACTCCCCATCTGCAGGCGGGATGCTTTGTGAGTGATGAAGCAAGTACTGCAGGTGTCTCTCTGTCTCTCTCCTTCTCTAGCTCCCCATCCCTCTCAATTTCTGTCTGTTCCCTCTCAATGTCTGTCTGTCCCCCTCTCAATTTCTCTCTATCTGTCCCCTCTCAATGTCTGTCTGTCCCCCTCTCAATTTCTCTCTGTCTGTCCCCTCTCAATGTCTGTCTGTCCCCCTCTCAATTTCTCTGTCTGTCCCCTCTCAATTTCTCTGTCTGTCCCCTCTCAATTTCTCTGTCTGTCCCCTCTCAATTTCTCTCTGTCTGGCCTCCTCTCAATTTCTGTCTTTTCACCTTTCAGTTTCTCTCTGTCTGTCCTCCTCTCAATTTCTCTGTCTGTCCCCTCTCAATTTCTGTCTTTTCCCCTTTCAATTTCAATTTCTCTCTGTCTGTCCTCCTCTCAATTTCTCTCTGTCTGTCCCCTCTCAATTTCTGTCTTTTCCCCTTTCAGTTTCTCTCTGTCTGTCCTCCTCTCAATTTCTCTCTGTCTGTCCCCTCTCAATGTCTGTCTGTCCCCCTCTCAATTTCTCTGTCTGTCCCCTCTCAATTTCTGTCTGTCCCCTCTCAATTTCTCTCTGCCTGTCCTCCTCTCAATTTCTCTTTGTCTGTCCCCTCTCAATTTCTGTCTTTTGCCCTCTCAATTTCTCTCTGTCTGTCCTCCTCTCAATTTCCCTCTGTCTGTCCTCCTCTCAATTTCTCTCTGTCTGTCCCCTCTCAATTTCTTTCTGTCCCCCTTTCAGTTTCTCTCTGTCTGTCCCCTCTCAATTTCTGTCTGTCCCTCTTTCAATTTCTTTCTGTCTGTCCCCTCTCAATTTCTCTCTGTCCCCTCTCAACTTCCGTCTGTCCTCCTCTCAATTTCTCTCTGTCCCCTCTCAATTTCTGTCTGTCTGTCCCCTCTCAATTTCTCTCTATCCTGTTAAACAGAGAAAGAAAAGGCGGGAAATGGGTGCCAGGGGCTATGGTTTTGTGGCAGAGGAACACATTAGTTGAAGCAGACTTCCCAAAGACGTCTCCGAGGCCTGTTTACAAGATCATGTTTGTTTTCTGTGCCGACAGAGTCAGGAGCCGGGAGCCCAGCAGGTGCAGATGAGTGGCAGGGCCCCAAGGAGACTGGAGAGGAAGCTGAAGGCCCCGGAGAGCAAGGTAAGCCCCACCGCGTGTCCGGTTGGACTCTTCAAAATCCGCTCTTCACCGTCCGGGAGGGAGGCGGTGCTGCGCAGGGCTCTAGATGTGGAGGCGTGAGGTCCCAGGTTTGATCCCCAGCACTGTGTATGCCAGAGCCCTGCTCTGGTCTCTCTCTCTCTCTCTCTCTTTCTTCCCCTGCCCTCTATCTATATCTGCACCTAATAGAATAAATAAAAAAGGAGTTTTTAAACAACAACACCTGCCCCCTCCACACATACCCCAATCATCTTTCCTCGGCTCTTCCCAAACTTTTGGGAGCACAGAAATGACACACAGTAAAAATTTCATTGAAATGATGGGGGAATCAATGTTTTTCTGTCATTGTGGCACAGGGATTTGAATCTTACTCTTTTGTACACTGGAGCATTTCTCTGCACACCCCTCTTTTTTTTTTTTTTGCCTCCAGGGTTACTGCTGGGACTCGGTGCCTGCACTATGAATCCACTGCTCCTGGAGGCCATTTTTCCCCTTGTTTATCATTGCCCTAGTTTATCGTTGTGGTTATTTTTATTGTTGTTGGCTAGGACAGAGAGAAATGGAAAGGGGAGGGGAAGACAGAAAGGGGGAGAGAAAGACAGACACCTGCAGACCTGCTTGTGAGGTGACCCTGGGTGTTTGTGCCAGTGTGGTGGGCAGAAGGAAGGGTGGGAGTGGGGAGAGGCTTAGGAGGTGCTTGAGGGCTCCATTTTCTGGGGGGCAGAGGCCTCCCAGGGAGTAAAGCTAATAGGTGTGGCTCTACTCCAGGGTGGGCTGGGGTTGGGGAGAGAGAAAAGGCTTCCCTGTCGGCTCTCGGCAGTAGTCATATCTCCTCCTCTACACTTTGTTGATGAGAAGGAAGAGGTTGAACAAAAGCAAGAGTGGTTGGCAGAGCCGTCGGATGGAGTGTCTGGAAGAAGAAGGGGATGTAGTCCAGGTTGGTGGGTGGAGACCCTGGGAGGAGCCCCACCGGCCCCACTAGGGCTGCCTCCCACCTGGCTTGCTGCGGTTGCTTCCAGTTTCTCCACATGTGAGATGGGAATTTCTGAGCAGGCTCCGAGACTGGACCCTAGTGACTGACGCACAATGACACACAAGTCGCAGATGAAGAAAACGTTCAGAAGGACCCCTTGACTTCTCTCCTTCTTTCGATTGAAGCACTGGATTAATACCTCACTTTTCAATTTTTTTATTATCTTTATTTATTTGATAGAGACAGCCACGGGGGCTGGGTGGTGATGCGTCAGGTTAGGCGCACACAGTACTAAGTGCAAGGACTGTGTAGGGACCTGGGTTCGAGCGTGCAAGGACTGGTATGAGGATCCTGGTTCGAGCCCCCGGATCCCCACCTGCAGGGGAGTCGCTTCACAGGCGGTGAAGCAGGTCTGCAGGTGTCTGTCTTTCTCTCCCCCTCTCTGTCTTCCCCTCCTCTCTCCATTTCTCTCTGTCCTATCCAACAACGACATCATTAACTACAACAATAATAACTACAACAATAAAACAACAAGGGCAACAAAAGGGAAAAAATAGATATGTGTACTGACAGCTGACTTTTTCAGTGTCTCCTTTTCCCTGAGTTGGTCACAGTGAAAAAATGTAGAGAATCCATATAAAAGAAAGCCTACATTCTATGAGTTTATAAGTGAGCTCTTCCTGGGGTCTGGCCAGTCTTTGTGGAGACAGAGTTGAACTCTGATTCTGGGAAATCAAGTCACATAGGTAGCAATCACTGGGACCATTTTGACTTGTTCCTTTCTTGTCTTTTGGAAGTGTATATTTTTTTCACACCCTACTGTATCCTTTATTTATTGCCTTCAGAGTTATCACTGGACCTCAATTCCTCCATGTCTGTAATTTGTTCTTTTAGTGTTTTATGTTCACTGTGCTTTCTGCAGCATTTTTCTCCCAAGAACAGCATTCTTTATTGCTCTCCTCAAAGCAGAGGCTATGGAAGTGTGCTGTGTGCGTTGCTGTGTGTCTGTCTCTGTGAGAGCATGTCTGCTGGAGCTATAAGCACATGTTTGCGGCCCTTTGTGGAAGCAGAGTCTTAGCTGAGTTTACCTCCTAGGTGAGTTTAGAGAATAACTGATGGAAGAGAATGTCTCTCTTACTAGGCCTGTGAGCGGGGACACGGATCCTCTCTGGGTGTCAGAGAGCCCTTCCTAGGCTGCATGTCTGCTCTCTGGTTTCCGCATTCTTGATGCTCTTGATAATTCTGTCGCCAAGGTTGCCAATGAGAGGAGTTACCTTCTCCAGGGATTTTAAAAGTAGTCTTACATTGAAGTTCATAGCTCTGTTCTTTGATGCCGGAGGACATGAAGTGAGGTACGTGTGTAAAATCGACAGCATGTTGCCTAGCACATGGTGGCCCCTGCAGGTGAGACCCTGGGAGGGGCAGTGTTCCTCTCTCTTGTCCAAGGGCAGGTGTGTGTCCACTGCAGCTACAGTGGCTTGGCCATCTGGGACCTGTCACCCTGCATGTTGTAACCATGGACAACACTGTATTTATTCTTTATTTATTTATGTCTCCAGGGCTATTGCTGGGGCTCAGTGCCTGCACCATGAATCCACTGCTCCTGGAGGCCATTATCCCCCCTTTCGTTGCCCTTGTTGTAGCTTCTTTGAGGTTATTACTGTTGTTGTTGATGTCGTTCGTTGTCGGGTAGGACAGAGAGAAATGGAGAGAGGAGGGGAAGACAGAGAGGGGGAGAGAAAGACAGACCCCTGGAAGTCGGGTGCTTGAACTGGGATCCTTACGCTGCTCCTTGTGCTTGGCGCCACATGCGCTTAACCCACTGCGCTACTGCCCGACCCCCTTGATCTGAGTTTTTTAACTCATTCTTGGCTTACATAATTCCTGCATTCTACTTCACTTGGTCTGGTGTAGGCCTTCACTGAGAAGCCTGCGGTGAGACTGCTCTGAACACAAAGCATTCAGTGGCTCTGTGGGTGTGCAGTCTCCGAAACCTGGGAGAGAGAGAGAATGATTCGGGGAAGAAGCAGTTTAAAAACAGTTCTAATTGTTCAGGCAAGTTATTTTTACCTGTCTTTAGGGGACAGATAAATGGTCACATTATTATTATTTTTATAGATTACATTTCAAAAAGCTTTTCTGCTAAGAGTGATTAAATACCAAGTTTTAATTTTGTTCACTGAAGGAAAAAAAATTCCATTGCATTTGCATATCTCCTGATAATTTATTATAAGAAATTATAACTCAGGGCTTTCAGACTTCTTAATCCAGATCTGATAGTCACACAAAGGTAAGTGCTCCTGTCAAGTGTTCTGGGAAATATGAGACTTACAGGGATCTAAAAGAAACTGTTGGTGGTTAGAGTACTAAAAATGCTGAGGGGGGCCAGGTGGCGGCCCAGTGGGTTAAGTGCACATGGTGTGAAGCTCAAGGATCAATGTAAGGATCTTGGTTCAAGCACCCGGCTCCCCACCTGCAGGGCAGTTGTTTCACAGGCGGTGAAGCAGGTCTGCAGGTGTCTGTCTTTCTCTCCCCTCTCTGTCTTCCCCTCTTCCTGATTTCTCTCTGTATGTCCAAGAACAGCAAGACAACAACAATACAGTAACGACACCATTACCACCACCACCACCACCACCACCAATAACAACAAGATGGAAAAAATGGCCAGGAGGTGGATTCGTAGTGCAGGAACCAAGCCCCAGCGATAACCCTGGAGGAAAAAAAAATGAGCCATGGGGCTGGGTGACAAGTTAACCCCATTAGATGTCCTGCTCAAGTTCTTGGGTTTGATTCCTGGCACCATGTAGCAGCACCATGAATAGCACTGGGGCAGGATCCCAGATGACGGCATGGTGCTCCGGTGTTTCCGTACTGGGAATCTGGCTGTAGTTCTGACATGTGCATGGGGCCCTGAGCTTCACGCCTTCACATTGTGACCGGCCTGCTGGGTACCCTCTGGGTTTGAAGCAGCACTGAAATCCATGCTGAGAGGTGACATGCCGTGGGATCAGAGGTCCCTGACACCTTTTGACTTTTGGATCCATTAATTTTGCCATTGACCTATTCTAGGTCTTTCCTGAGAGAATTTCCTTTCTTTCTTTCTCTCTTTCCTTTTTTTTTTTGTTTGCCTCCAGGGTTATAACTTGGGCATGGTGCCAGCACCATGAATCCACTGCTCCTGGAGGCCATTTTTCCCATTTTCTTGCCCTGTTGTTACTGTTATTGTTGTCATTGCTGTAGCTGTCATTGTTGGATAGGACAGAGAGAAATGGAGAGAGGAGGGGAAGACAGAGAGGGGGAGAGAAACAGACACCTGCAGACCTGCTTCACCGCCTGTGAAGTGACCCCCTGCAGGTGGGAACTGGGGGCTTGAATGGAGATCCTTAGGCCGGTCCTTATGCTTCACGCCACATGTGCTTAACCCGCTGCGCTACCACCCAGCTCTCCCTGAGAGAATTTCTATGAAGCTCTGACTATAGTTGACAAAAAAGAAAACCCAAAACTTTTTTTTTTTTTTTACCAGAGCCATACTCAGCTCTGGTTTATGGTGGTGTGGGGGATTGAACCTGGGACTTCAGAGCCTCAGACATGAGCACATTGTTCTTATAATGCTTGCTGAATTGAAGAAGACCCAGATTCCTGAAACATTCATTGTTTTGGGTTCCACTGGGCTTGAGGGTTCTTCTGGGTCTACTGACGTCCTGCAGAGGACACTGCCCATGTGGGTGTATGTGCTTTCTGGGGACAGTGTCTCTGATTTTAATCAGATTTTGAGGCTTGTGTGATTCCTGGCTCTCTAAATCCAACTGGAACTGACAGGAAATGTCTCTGACTCCCAATGTTGCCAGTTTTGCTGACTCAGTTTTCATCACAGCATGGGAGGTGAAATGGGTCATAGTCTTCTAATGCCTGAACAAGGCACTGTTGCTTCACATGGAACATAGGCTCCACAAATACAGACACTCAACTCTGACTCTTCACACGAGCCCTCCAGCCCCGACTCTGGGCAGCTGTCAGTCCCCAGTAACTGCTGCCTGGCCAGTGTCAGTCTGGCCCAGCACGGCCATTGCAGGTACTGAAAGTGCCTGTGATGGTCTTGGCATCACAGAGTCAAACACCTACATACTGCCATGTTCCAGCTCTAGGACCTTATTTCTTTTATGTTTATAAATTATATTTTTAAAAATTTAATTTTTGCTTTAATAATGATGAATAAGATTGTAAGGTAGAACCTGAACTAGAGTTGGTGTATTGCACCAAAGTAAAAGACTCTGGGGTGGGTGGGGGGGAGAGTACAGGTCCAAAAAGGATGACAGAAACTGGGAAATGTTACGTACAAACTATTGTATTTACTGTGGACTGTAAAACATTAAAATCCCCCAATAAAGAAATTAAAAAAAAGATTGTAAGATGACCGGGACAATTCCACATAGTTCTCACCGCCAGAGTTCTGAGTCCCATCGCCTCCACTGGAAGCTTCCCTACTTTACTTTCTTTACTTCTCTGGGAATAGGAACCAAAGTTCTTCATGGGGAGCAGAAGGTGGGAGTTCTGGCTTCTGTCATTGCTTCTCCACTGGACATGGGTGTTGGCAGGTGGATCCACACCCCCAGCCTGTTTCTATCTTTCCCTAGTGGGGCAGGGCTCTGGGGAGGGGAGGTTCCAGGACATATTGGTGAGGCTGTCTGCCCAGGGAAGTCAGGATGGAGTCATAGTAGCATTTGCAACTTGGTGGTTGAAAGGCAGTAAGCAGGACAAATTGTTTAATAAACAGGAACCTAAAGGTAAGAATATAGCAGATGAAATTTGGGGTCTTCATGTGGGTAGAAGCTAGGAAGCCTATTTCAGGTGTGTTCCAAGGGGCCCATGACTTTAGTAGTTTTTGCCTGAGCCTGACAGCTAACATGTAGGTAGACTAAAAGGTGTTGCCTGGGCAGATGGTGTCAGAGTTGAGAACAGGCCTAGAAAGCTGTAGGGCAGAGAGCGGCTCCCAAACATGAGGAAGGTATATAATGCCGGACTTTGTTGTAAGCTTCTGTTCTTTCTCCTACAAACAGCTTTGTTTATGGTGACGCCAGGATGGACCTGAGGTCCCAGATTCAACGTGGCCCCTCCGTAAGGCAGGGCTGAGCAGTGCCCTGGTCCCTCTCTCTGTCTCTGTGTATCATTCTCTCCAGCTCTCACTGAAATAGAGAAAGAAATAGTTAAACTTTCAAATCCCTTAAAAAAGAGAGAGAAAGGCTTTGCATAGCTTCTGTGCTATCTCCCACCCCTGGCTCCTCTTCTGAAATGAGAAGGGTTAGTTATAGGACAGGTTAAGTCTCTCACCTCCATATATTCCTGGAGATTCATGTCTGGGCAACCAAACTCGGAAGAACTGAAACAAGCCACCTGGACACACGGCCACGTGGGCACATGAGGGCTATTTTATTTCCCTTTCCTTTTTTTTTAAACCAGACCACAGCTAAGCTCTGGCTTTTGGTGGTGCAGGGGGTGGAAGCGGAGCTCTGGAGACTCAGGCAGGAGAGACTCTTTGCATCCGCGTCATGCTGCCACCTTTACTGGAACAAGGCCTGTGGTGTGGACGGCCAGGGTCTCATGCGTGGCTGAGAAGTGCACATCCTGGAGGCTCTATGTAAAAACGCTACTCCACAAATATGGGCTACTTTGGTAATTATCCTCTGTCCCCCAACCCCAACCCCAACACCCCTTCTGTCTCCCCCCAAAACACACATTAAGAAGTAATTAAACGTGGCGCAAAGCACAAGGACCAGCGTAAGGATTCCGGTTCGAGCCCCCGGCTCCCCACCTGCAGGGGAGTCGCTTCACAGGCGGTGAAGCAGGTCTGCAGGTGTCTGTCTTTCTCTCCCCCTCTCTGTCTCCCCCTCCTCTCTCCATTTCTCTCTGTCCTATCCAACAACGACAACACCAATAACAACAGCAACAATAAAAACAACAAGGGCAACAAAAGGGAAAATAAATAAATATAATAAAAAATTTAAAAAAATTAAAGAAAAAAAGAAGTAATTAAAAGGGGCTAGGTGGTGGTGCACCTGGCTGAGTGCACACATTATAGTGTGCAAGGACCGGGGTTTGATGCCCCGGTCCCCACCTGCATGGGGAAAGCT
Organism: Erinaceus europaeus; assembly: GCF_950295315.1. Taxonomy (NCBI): domain Eukaryota; kingdom Metazoa; phylum Chordata; class Mammalia; order Eulipotyphla; family Erinaceidae; genus Erinaceus; species Erinaceus europaeus. Next base: position 13,735 of record NW_026647625.1, on the reverse strand, counting down.
TTGCCAGTGGTGAAGCAGGGCTACAGGTCTCTCTCTCTCTCTCTCTCTCATCTCCTTCCCTCTTGATTTCTGGCTGTCTCTATCCAATAAACAAATAAAGATAAAAAAGAGTTGTTTTTAAAAAGAAGTAATTCAAAATTATTAATTATTGGGCAGAGACAGAGAAATTGAGAGGGGAGGGGGAGATAGAGAGGAAGAGAGACAGAGAGAAACCTGCAGCTCTGCTTCACCACTCATGAAGCTTCCCCTCTGCTGATGGGGACCAGGGGCTTGAACCTGGGTGCTTGTGCACTGTGGTGTGAGTGCTTAACCCGGTGTGCCACTGCCTGGCCCTTGTAATTTTTTCCTCTTCTTTATTGTGTGTGTGTGGGATTAATGGTTTGCAGTCGATAGTAAAATACAGTATTGGCACATGTGTATCAGTTTTCTGTATATCACTCTAGCCACCGCTTGAGTCCTCCTCCACCATCATGCCCCAGGACCTGAACACTCCCCCTGCCCCAGAGTCTTTTACTTTGCTGAATACACCAACTCCAGGCCAAGTTCTGCTTAATGTGCTCCCTTCTATTCTTAGTTTTCTTTTTTATTCTTTTAAATTGTTATTAATTTATTTGTAAAATAATAAATATCGTCAAGACCATGGGATAAGAGGGGCACAGTTCCACACAGTTCCCACCATCAGAACTCCGTATCCCATCCCCTCCCCTGATAGCTTTCCTATTCTTTATCCCTCTGGGAGCATGGAGCCAGGGTCATTGTGGGATGCAGAAGGTGGAAGGTCTGGCTTCTGTAATTGCTTCCCCATTGCTGTTCTTATTTTTCAGCTTCTGCCTAGGAGTGAGATCATCCCTTCTCTTTCTGACTGATCTCACTTAATATCCTTCCTTTAAACTCCAGGCGAGAGAAATCATCTTAACACTGGGGGTGGGAGGTGGGGGGAGCTACAGGCTGGTTCTGAGGACATTTGCTGGGAGGAGAGGGGGGCGTGGTGGTTTCCCCCACTTCCTTGTTTGGAGTAAACTTTGGGAGCATCAGACTGGTTTCGATGTTGACTTCTTGTGTTGATGTGCTTTTTTGGGGGGGAGCTCTCCGACCTGCCAGAGAGAACATCTGTGGGAGAGCGCCGCCCAGTCTCAGCCCTTCCCCTGGGTGCCGGCTCCCCAGCCTCCTAGGAGGGAAGGCGAGGCTGAGCTGGAGCGCGGAGGTGCGGGGCGGCCGGGGCCGCGGCAGAGGACCGCACAGAGGACCGGGCAGAGGACCCGCAGAGGACCCGGGCAGAGGACCCGGCAGAGGACCCGGGTAGAGGACCCGGGTAGAGGACCCGGGTAGAGGACCCGGGCAGAGGACCCGGCAGAGGACCCGGCAGAGGACCCGGGCAGAGGACCGGGCAGAGGACCCGGGTAGAGGACCCGGCAGAGGACCCGGCAGAGGACCCGGCGGAGGACCCGGGTAGAGGACCGGGCAGAGGACCCGGCGGAGGACCCGGCGGAGGACCCGGCAGAGGACCCGGCAGAGGACCCGGGCAGAGGACCCGGCGGAGGACCCGGGCGGAGGACCCGGCGGAGGACCCGGGTAGAGGACCGAGCAGAGGACCGAGCAGAGGACCGGGCAAGGACCGCGCACCCTGCACCTCGCTGGGCCGGGCGCCGGAGGCTGGAGCGCGCGGAGGCCGGGCGCGGGGCGCGGGGCTGGAGGCGGGGGATCCCCGGACACAGCCCGCAGAGCCATGACGGACGCCAGCCAGAGGAAGGAGGGCTTCAAAAAATACCGGAGCGCCACTTTCAGCATAGATGGCTACAGCTTCACGATCGGTGAGAAGTTTCCACACCCTTCCCCGTGGCGGCCAGGGCCCCATTTTTTATAATATGTTTTTATTTTGTTTTATTTCATTTTTATTAACGAAGGAGAGAAAGACCAGAGCACTGCTCAGCTCTCGTTAATGGTGTGGTGCTGGGGACTGAACCTAGGGTGTTGAAAGCCTTTTGCAGAACCATTATGCTGTGTCCCCAGCCTCCCAGGGCCGCTTGTATAAGCTCGAGCGGGGCGGGGTGGTCTGGGTTGGGGGCCTAGGCCACAGGGACGGGGGCGGCGGGAGCGGCCAGTGACCGGCAAGTGGCCTCTGTGGCGGGGTCGCCGCGCTCAGAGCCCCCTCCCCCGCCGCTGTGACCTGGGACCCAGCTAGTTGCCTGGCTCCTATTTCTCTGAAGTGCTTCATTACCTGGCTGTGATTTCAGGAAAGCCTACAGGGGAGGGGGAGTGGAGGGAGCAGGTGGAGGGAGAGAGAGGGAGAGATGGAGAAATAGGGAGCAAGGAAGACCCTCAAAGTGGCAGAAAGACATGGGCATGGTGGACACTGACACACACACACACACACACACACACACACACACACACACACACACACACACACACCGGAGAGCTAGAATAAAAGACACCTGGACTTAGACATTAATGGGAACACCTGAACCCAGGGCCAGAGACAAAGATGCCAGGGAGAAATGAGGTGACAGATGTGGAGACAGGGAGAGAAAAAAAAAAAAAGAGACCAAGAGATGGAGAGAGACAGATTTAGAGAGAAACTGAACAGTGGTTTGAGCAGAAACTTAAGATCAGGGAAGATGGAAAAGAGAGAGAGGGAGAGGAAAGGCCCGGGGGTGGCACACCTGGTTGAGGGCACACTTTACAGTGTGCGAGGAAGGACCCAGGTTCAAGACGGGGAAAGTTCATGAGCGGAGAAGCTGGGCTGCAGGTGTCTCTCTGTTTCTCTCCCTCTCTATTTCCCCCATTTCCCTCTCAATTTCTGGCTGTCTCTATCCAATAAGTAAATATAGGTTATAAAAAATTAAAGAGGGAGAGAGTGAAAGAGAGGAAGAAGTAGCGCTTTCATTTTCCCAGAGAGACACGATGCAGGAAGAGAAGGGATGACAGACGGACCATGCTCCTAAAATATTTGGGGACAAAAGCTGTCTCTTGCCCTCTGGATTTTGATCTTTTTTTCTTCCCAAACTCTTGCCTGAGAGCTGGGCTGCCAGAGGGGCTGGGTGTGTCTGCACAACTCTAGAGGGACAAGGACCACAGGAGGAGATGAGTCGTTGGTGCTTTGACTGCTAGTCTCATGCTGGGCTGTGTTTAGAAACAGGTGGTCCAGGGATTACCCTTTCATTTCCCCAGGAGTCTGATAAGGGCCTAGGGGACTTTCTCGCTGGAATTTCTGAGTTTGGAGAACAGTAGGGCAGAGCCAGGTGCCAACTCGCTCCCAGTATTTCTGTTTTCTGAGTGTGCTCAGGTCACACAGTGGCTTTAAATCTGAATTTAACCCCGAAGTCTTTGGACAACCTGGGTGGGTGGGGGAGGACTATGTTAATTGGCCACAGAAAGTCCCGAGAGAGAGCAATTATCAGCTTTAGGGCCAGGTGCATCTATTTGGAGGTGTGTAGCCAGGCATGGCTGGGGGCAAGACCACATCCTAGAGAGAAGCATGTCTCTGAACCACACTTGCTTCTTCTAAGGTGGTCAAAAATTTGGGACTTGGGCTGAACATTTTCCTTCCAGAATTCTGTCTAACCCTCACCCCCGCTTTATTGGAGGGGGTTAATGGTACCTGCGTGACATTTCTTAGTTTTCCACATAACACTCTAACCGTGCCCCCCACTCCCAACCTAGGTCTTCCTCCACCAGCATGTCCCAGGACCTGAACACCCCTCCTCGCCCCAGAGTCTTTTACTTGGGTGCAGTACACCAACTCCAGCCCGGTTTTTGCTTTGTGTTTCCCTTTCTTATTTCTCAGCTTCTGTCTGTGAGTGAGATTAGCCCATCTTCATCCTTCTCTTTCCGGGAGATCTCACTGTACATGAATCCACCATTTTAATAATAGCTGAGTAGTAGTATTCCGTTGTGTATATTGACCACAACTTACTCAGCCACTCATCCGTTGCTGGACACTTGGGTGGCTTCCAGGTTTTGGCTATTACAAATTGTGCTATTGTGAACACAGGTCAGACTAAACTCGAGTCTGCCTTCCAGGGTCTTCAGTTAGGCTTAGTTCAGAACTTTCTCTTAGGCTGTTCTTACAACCAGGAATGCCATTCTTCCCTCTGCATTGATAAATCCCCTCTGCTGAGCTCTGATTTTTTTTGTCTCCTCTTCCTTCTTCTCCATAACAAGGGATTCCTCCCTTTGCCTTTGCCTTCACCTCCTACTTCTTTGTTGGAATCCACACTTGCCTATAGGCTCTTCTTCTGCCACCCAAGGACTGTCCTCTTTGCATTACAAACTCACCGAGGATGAAACTCAAAGCTTTTCATGAGAAGGCCATTGCTGTGCTGACATGGGGTTTTCTTGAATCTGTTAAAGAAAACAGTGATTCTTGAAAGTTTTACCTGGAAGTCCTGTAGAAAATACTCCAGGGCCCTGAGATGAGCCGCATCCCAGTGGAAGAGAAAGTCACCACAGCCAGTCGCCATGCAGCTGTCCAGAGGAGGTCTGTCTAACACACATATGGCAGGCAGCCCAAGCTAGGACAGACTCAGTGTGTTCCCCCAACCCAAGCTGCAAAGAACATTCATTTGTAAAACTTATGCATTTCCTAACATTCTCTACACAAAACATTACACAGAATATATATCTTTTTCTTAATGTTTTCTTTATCATTTTAAATATTTTTATTTATTTATTATTGGGCAGAGACAGAAAGAAATTGAGAAGGGAGGGGGAGATAGAGAGGGAAAGATAACAGAGAGACACCTACAGCCCTGATTCACCACTCATGAAGCTTTCCCCTTGCAGATGGGGACCAGGGGCTTGAACCTGGGTTCCTGTGTACTATAATGTGAGCACTTAACCTGGTGTGCCACCGCCTGGCCCCACAGAGTACTTTTTTTTTTTTTTTTTTTGCCTGCAGGGTTATTGCTGCGGCTCTGTGCCTACACTAAGAATCCACTGCTCATGGAGACTTTTTTTCCCTTTTGTTGTCCTTGTTGTTTATCGTTGCTGTTGTTATTATTTGTTGTTAGTATTATTGTTGTTGTTTGATAGGACAGAGAGATATCAAGAGTGGAGAGGAAGACAGAGAGGGGGAGAGAAAGACAGACACCTGGAGACCTGCTTTACCGCCTGTGAAGTGACCCCCCTGCAGGTGGGGAGCCGGGGCATTGAACTGGGATCCTTACACTGGTTCTTACGCTTTGCACCATGTGTGCTTAACCCGCTGCACCACTGCCCGGTGCCCTATAGAGTACATTTCTTTTTATTTTACTTTATTTTTTATATTTATTACCTCTTTTGTTGCCCTTGTTGTTTTTTATTGTTGTTGTAGTTATTATTGTTGTTGATGTCATTGTTGTTAGGACAGAGAGAAATGGAGAGAGGAGGGGAAGACAGAGAGGGGGAGAGAAAGACAGACACTTGCAGACCTGCTTCACCACCTGTGAAGCGACTCCCCTGCAGGTGGGGAGCTGGGGGCTCGAACCAGGATCCTTACACCGGTCCTTCTCCCCTGCAGGTGGGGAGCTGGGGGCTCGAACCAGGATCCTTACACCGGTCCTTGTACTTGCCGCCACATGCCCTTAACCCGCTGCGCTACTTCCTGACTCCCTTATAGAGTACATTTCTAAGGGAATCAGTATAAAGGTGCTTGAAACTGTCATTATCCAAATGTGATAATGTCAGGTACATTCTTTTCATGATGTAAGAGACTGAGTTTATTCTAGTCACCCCAGGCGCCATGTCTTCAGGGCAGTACCCAGATATCAGAGCTATGGTGATAGCTGTGGCAGTCCAGCCCTCTACTGCCTGTGGGCAGGAGTTTCTGAAATATCCAGACTTCACCTCATGTGAAGCGACTCCCCTGCAGGTGGGGAGCCGGGGGCTCAAACTGGGATCCTTACGCTGGTCCTTGCGCTTGGCACCATATGCACTTAACCCATTGTGCTACCGTCCGACCCTCCTGGCGACCATTATTTTTATTTATTTACTTATTTATTTATTTCTCCAGGGTTACCACTGGGGCTCAGTGCCTGCACTACAAATCCTCTGCTCTTGTGGCCATTCTTTCAAAAATTTTTTTTTTTTGGATAGGACAGAGAGAAACTGAGAGAGGAGGGGACAATAGAAGGGAAGAGAGAAGCAACTCTCCTGCAGGTGGGGAGCCGGGGGCTTGAACCAGGATCCTTGCACAGGTCCTTGAGCTTTGTACTATGTGTGCTTAACTCAATGTGATACTGCCTGGCCCTGCTCTTTCTCCCTTTCTGTCTCTCATTCTCTGTGTAGGGAAGGTGTGTGTGTGTGAGGGACAGCCTGGGGTCATGCAGGCACTGAACCCCACTGATACCCTTGGTGGCAAAGAAACAACAACAACAAAACCCTGTTATTTCCCCCTCGTTGGGTTCCTCTCGAAAGTTCCTATTGAGTAGACATTTCCCAGCTGAGCAGAAGCATTCATTTCTGGCCCAGACTGGCAGGGAGAGACCTTTTGCTGTGGTTTTCTCCCAGATGTGATGCTCCCCAGAGACTGTTGGCTTTATGCAGGACACTTTGGTTAATCACCATCCTGAGAACCTGAGGAAAGAGAACAGAAAAGGCCAGAGGACTTAAGTAACGTTCACGGGGAGGAATCCCCTTCTCCATATAGAAAACTGTGTGAATTCCCTCTGGCTGGGGAGCCTGGGGCTCCTGGGCTGAACTTCACCCTGACTGCAGTGGGCTTTGGGTACTGATGGCGGAGGCTGCACAGGCAGTGAGGGACTGCCCCTCTAGGCCGCTCTCCTGAGAGAGATGGGCTCAGTGGCATCCCTGTCGCATTTCAGGGCAACTCTGAAAGGGACTGGCAGTGACTTAGTTTTAGAATGAAACACGTAAGACTCCAAGAGGAAGTAATTTTCTTTCTTTTTTTTGCCCTGAATTTTTTTTTTTTAATTTTTTATTTAAGAAAGGATTAGTGAACAAAAGCATAAGGTAGGAGGGGTACAACTCCACACAATTCCCACCACCCAATCCCCATAACCCACCCCCTCCCATGTTAGCTTTCCCATTCTTTAGCCCTCTGGGAGCATGGACCCAGGGTCGTTGAGGGTTGCAGTCCTTTGGTGGTGGGAATGGTGTTTATGTACACTCCTAGCAAAATGTAGACATATAAATCAGTAGTTAATTAATATGAGAGGGGGAAATCAATTGTATGTCTCAAAGTTTCTCAAAAGACAAACTGAATCTTTTAAATATATAGGCTATGTATTTGATATGCGGACTCTCTCAGAAGCCTAGAGGAAGTAATTTTCTATCAGTCACAAGCCAGCCGGGGGCAGTGTTGGATTTAGACCACGCCTGCCTGCCCTGGTCCCTCAGCCCTGGGCTTGTCCCATGCCTGTCGCCTCCCACGGGGGACTGGATTTCTGCCTTTTTTTTTTTTGTCACCAGGGCTCTTGCTTATCATATTGGAGGCTTGGTGCCTACATGATGACTCCACTGCTCCTGGTGGCTTTTTTTTTCTCTTCCTTCCTTACTTTATTTGATAGGACAGAGAGAGAAATTGAGAGGGGAGGAGGAGATGGAGAGGCAGAGAGCCAGGTGGTCACTTGAGCAGACCTGCTTCACTGCTTGTGAAACTTGCGCTCGCAAACCTGCGCCCTTGCACATGGTAATGTGTGCCCTCAGCTGGGTGTGACAGTGCCTAGCCTTGAAAATAAATTTTTTTATTATGATAGAGACAGAGAGAAATAGGGCAAGACAGCCAGATGGAGAGAGAGGAGAGGGGGAGGGTGAGGGAGAGGGAGAGGGAGAGAAGAAGAGAGGGAGAGAGGGAGAGGGCGAGAGGGAGAGAGGGATAGAGGGAGACGGAGGGAGAGAGAGAGGGAGACGGAGGGAGAGGGAGAGGGAGAGAGGGAGACGGAGGGAGAGAGAGAGGGAGAGGGAGAGGGAGAGAGAGAGAGAGAGAGGGAGACGAGGGAGAGGGAGAGGGAGAAGGAGAGAGAGAGGGAGAAGGAGAGAGAGAGAGGGAGAGAGTGAGAGAGGGAGAGAGAGAGAGAAGGAGAGAGAGAGAGGGAGAGAGAGAGAGACTTGCTGCCTTCTTCACTGCTTATGAATCTTCCCCATCCTAGGTGGGGACTGGGGATTTGAACTCAGGTTTTCAGGCATGGTAACTTGTGTGCTTTATAGTTTGTGCCATGGCCCAACCCCTTTGATTTCTATCTCGGTGTTGGGACCAGCTTTTGTCATCCTCCCCGTGAAGAGACATCTGCTGAGCTGGAGCCAACTAGGGTAAAACCAGAAAGAGACGGATGGTGCCCACAGTTAGGGCAGGGCCAAGAATACAGCCTTGTATTCTCCTGCCTCCTGGAACTGCCTGTTCAGTCCCGTGGGCCCCGGCGTGCCAGGCCAAATAGTGGTGTGTGTCTTCTGTATACAACCTTCTCAGGCGAGAGGGCAGGTCTGTTGTTATGTGGCCATGGGAGCGAGCAAGAAGCTGACTGTGTACCACATTCAGGTAGTGCTGGCTGGCTGGCATGGAGCCTTCGTGACCTGAGAGTCCCATCCATCGCTGAGAACCTTGGATCCTTTCTTTTTAAATTCTTTTTATTTATTTATTGGGTAGGGACAGCCAGGAATGGAGAGGGAAGGGGGAGATAGAGATAGATAGATAGGTAGATAGAGACACCTGCAGCCCTGCTTCACTACTCGCAAAGCTCTCCCCCTGCAGGTGGGGACCAGAGCCGTGAACACAGGTCCTTGCGCACTGTAACATGTGCGCTCAACCAGGTGCACCACCACCCGGCTCCTGGTCCCTTTGATCCTTGTGATTGCACATGTTAGGGTGATCGAATGAGCTCAAGTCGAAATCAGGTGTCATTTGACTTAGGTGAGGTACTTGTGAATTAGTACAGTTTGACTGGCCGACTTTTTTTGCCTGCAGGGTCATCCCTGGGGCTCGGTGCCTGCACCATGAATCCACTGCTCCTAAAGGCTATTTTTTCCTTTTGTTGCCCTGGTTGTTGATCATTGTTGTTATTGTCGTTGTTGGACAGGACAGAGAGAAATGGAGAGAGGAGGGGAAGACAGAGTGGGGGAGAGAAAGACAGACACCTGCAGACCTGCTTCACCGCCTGGGAAGCGACTCCCTCGCAGGTGGGGAGCCGGGGGCTCGAACCGGGATCCTCACACGCCGGTCCTTGTGCTTTGCGCCACCTGCGCTTAACCCGCTGCGTCACCGCCTGACTCCCAGGCCCACTTTTTTTGTTGCCACTAGGGTTACTGCTAGGGCTTGGCGTCACGACCCCACTCTTTCTGGCGGCCATGTTTTCTCCTTTTATGATAGAGATAGGAGAGGGGCAGGGAGGAGAAAGGGAGAGAGACAAAGAGACGCTTGCACCACTGTCGCACAGCTCCTGACCCCCCCTTGTTGCAGGTGGGGACTGAGGACTGACGACTTGCATGTGTGTGTGCTGAGTGCGCCGCTGCCCGGCCCCTTGATTTATTATTATTCTCTTTAGAGCCAGAGCCTCGTGTCTGTGTGGCTTCACGGCTCTCTAGAGGCTTTTCATCCAGAAGACAGACAGAGGGAAGAGCCGCTACAACAGCAGAGCTTCCTCCAGAGCCGTGACACTGCACATGTGGCATCAAGGTTTGAAGGCAAGGCATGTGCCTTATCTTGTGAACTGTTTCTGGCCCAGGAACTAGCATTTAAATATGAAATGAATGGTCCTAGAGGGGGATAAGATCACAAAATCTTTGTTTTCAAGAAGAATGTTCTTGGTTACACAGAATTTGAATATCTGTTTGCTTCTGTATATTTATTTATTTATTTTTGCTTTTCCCTCTCTTTTGTTGCCCTTGTTGTTTTATTGTTGTGGTGGTTATTATTATTGTTGTTATTGATGTTGTTGTTGTTAGATAGGACAGAGAGAAATGGAGAGAGGAGGAAAGACAGAGAGGGGGAGAGAAAGACAGACACCTGCAGACTTGCTTCATTGCCTATGAAGCGACTCCCCACTCTGGGGAGTCAGGGGCTCGAACCGGGATCCTTATGCCAGTCCTTGTGCTTTGCGCCACGTGCGCCTAGCCTGCTGCGCTACCGCCCAGCTACTGTTTGCTTCTGTATTTAGTGGATTAACAGACTTGCTTTCTTCATGAAAGTGTCCGGAAAACACTCTTCCCTAGGGCTAGCTGGTGGTGCACCTGGTTAAGCGCACACATTACACTGTGAAAGACCTGGTTCAAGCCCCTGGTCGTCCCCTCTGCAGGGAGACAGCTTCAAGGGTGCAGGTGTCCCTCTGTCTCTTTCCCTCTCTATCTCCCATTCTCTACTCAATTTTTCTTCGTCTCTGTCTAATAAATAAACAAATAAAAACACTGTTCCCTATAGGTGAATTATAGCTAAAAAAAAACCAGGAGCACTTGAAAAAAATTATTTTATTCATTTATTTACTGGCTAGAGACAGCCAGAAATTGACAGGGAAGGGGGTGATAAGAGAGGAGGAGAGACACCGGCAGATCTGCTTCACCACTCGCGAAGCTTTCCCCCTGCAGGTGGGGACCGGGGGCTCGAACCCGGGTCCTTGCCCATCGTGACATGTGCGCTCAAGCAGGTGCGCCACCACCCGGCCCCCCCCCCCCCAGAGCGCTTTTCACAGCTCCTCGAGTCAGCCTCGCGGGGTAGCACCTGCTTACAGGTGAGCACGTGAGGCTGGGATGGGGGGCACCGCCTTGCTCTCCGTCCTCAGTGAAGGTCCAGGGGACCTAGGTGAAGCCAGAGGCTGGGAGCGGGCGGCCAGGATGCTGAGGAACGAGGAAGGGAGCTGTTTTCCTCACAGAGGAACCTGCTGGTGGTGTGGAAAATTCTGGGCCTGCACTGACGAGGCGACGCTCACAGAGGGACGTGTTTCCTGTAGCAACCGCCACTGGCTCCCTCTCCCCGGTTCGTCTCTCTGGGGGGCTGTCCCAGGGCCCCTGGGGAGCAGGCGGAGCCCTCAGAGCCCAGACTGAGGGTTCCCTGGCCCCGTGTCAGGCTGCAGACAGCCAGGTGCTGCTCAGAGCAGAGCTGCCGCCGCCCCAGGCTCCTTTCAGGTGGGCTGGGCTGGGCCCACCTGGCTGCCGGGTGGCTGAGGCCTGGTGCCGCTCCTGCGTGCAGGCTTGGGGGAGGGGGGCCACTCTCCAGGTCATGCACACAGGCCGTGGCCTTCCTCAGCACACAGGACACCTGTCTGCCTCTGCCTCTGCCTCCCTCTCTCTCTCCTCCTCTCCCTCTCTCTCCTCCTCTCCCTCCGTCTGTCTTTCCCTCTCCCTCCCACCCTCTCTCTTTTCCTCTCCCTCTCTCTCTCCTCCTCTCTTCCTTTCTCCCTCTTCTCTCTCTCTCCCTTCCTCTCTCTCTTTCCCTCTTTCTCTTCCTTCCTCCCTCTCCTGCTCTCTCTCTCTCTTTTCTCTCCCTCCCTCTCTTCCTTCCTCTCCTTCTCTCTTCCTTCCTCTCCTTCTCCCTCCCTCTCTCCCTCCCTCTCTTTTTCCCTCTCCCTCTCTCTCTTCTTTCTCCTCTCTCCTTCTCCCTCCCTCTCTCCCTCTCTTCCCCCTCTCTCCTTCTTTCCTCTCCCTCTCTCTCTTCCTTCCTCCCTTTCTCCTTCTCCCTTCCCTCTCTCTCCCTCTCTTTCCTCTCCCTCTCTCTCTTCCCCCCCCTCTCTCCCCCTCCCTCTCTTTCCTTTTGTTACCAGGGTTTACTCCACCGCTGCTTCCAATGGCCACTTATTTTTCCTTTTTGATACAGGGTGAGAGACATAGGAAGAGAGGCAGAGAGAAGGGGAGACACCTGCAGTCCTGCTCCACTGCTTGTGAAGTCTCCCCTCTGCAGGTGGGGACTGGAGGCTTGAACCCAGGTCCTCTCGCATGGTGACACGTGCGCTCCACCTGGCAAGCCACTGCCCAGCCCCTGACTGAGGACTTGCTCAGCCCAGATGGTTCTCTGCCCTCTCGATGTGCTTCTTGTCTGTTTGACTGAAGGCAAGGTTTTTATTTTAAACCTTTTTTTCTTTTTTTTAGAACATAGTTTTTATTATTATTTTAATATTTATTTATTCCCTTTAGTTGCCCTTGTTGTTTTATTGTTGTGGTTATTATTACTGTTGTTATTGATGTAATTGTTGTTGGATAGGACAGAGAGAAATGGAGAGAGGAGGGGAAGACAGAGAGGGGGAGAGAAAGACAGACACCTGCAGACCTGCTTCACCGCCCGTGAAGCGACGCCCCTGCAGGTGGGGAGCCGGGGGCTCGAACCGGGATCCTTATGCTGGTCCCTGGGCTTTGCACCACGTGTGCTTAACCCGCTGTGCTGCCGCCCGACTCCCCGAAGGCAAGGCTTTTGGGTACAGTCTGCCTGTTTGGGGTTACTTGAAGTGCAGCAAGATAAACTTTCTTTCTTAAATGATTAATTTATGGGTAGAGATAGAAATTAATAGGGAATGGGGGGAGAGGGACCCCTGCTTCATCACTTGTAAAGTATCTCCCCGCTTCAGCTGCAGACCAGGGGCTTGAACTCCGGTCCTTGCGCACTGCAGTGTGTGCGTTTAGCCGGGGAAGCCGCTGCTCAGTTTCTGCCTGCAGGGGAGCTTCACGAACGTCACCGCATGCTCCTGGTCAGATAGCCTGTGGTGACCCCCAGCGTCCATCCACTGGGCCCCCTTGTCCTCCTCACGCCCTGAGAAGATGAGAGGTGGGGCTTGGGCCTGGGCAGTGCAGGGCTGCGCCCGCTCTGGCTGCCACCCTCCGCCCTCTCCTCCTCTGTTCTCTGTCTCAGGACCCCATACCTCCGTGCATCTCAGCGTCCAGTGTGGAAGGTGGAAAGTAGGATTCTTGGGTCATAGAGCTGTGGCAAGGACCAGGGGAAATTCTGCACGAGAAGTGGCATTGGTGGCCGGGCGGTGGCACACCTGGTTGAGCGCACGTGTTATGGTGCTCAAGGCCCTGGGTTCAAGTCCCCAGTCCCCACCTTCACAAGTGGTGAGGCAGGGCCGCAGGTGTCTCTCTCCCTTTCTGTCTCCTTCCCTCTCGACTTCTCTCTGTCTTTATCCGATAATAAATAAAGGTCATAAAAAATAAAAAAGAAGTTGCCTTGGCAGCTCTAAAATGCGGCGGAGGGCAGGAAAACAGCTCAGCTGGATACTGTACTGTAGTGACTGCTTGGCTCTGTGCCTAACCTGGGTGCAAATCCGGCCCTACCACCTCGAAGGGAACTCAGGTGCTACGGTGTCTTTCCTTCTTTTTCTGCCACGCTGCCTTAGTCTTTTTATCTGAAAGAGTCCGTGTGGAGCGGTGAAACATCAGAGACAGAGAGACAGAGACCACTGCACGGAAGCTTTCTCCAGTGTCACACTGCAGCCAGCCTCAGACCTGTGTTGTGTGCACCATCCAGGGGGACTATCCTGTCAACCCTGTTTTATTTTTAAAAAAATATTTATTTATTTATTCCCTTTTGTTGTCCTTGTTGTTTTATTGTTGTAGTTATGATTGATGCCGTTGTTGTTGGATAGGACAGAGAGAAATGGAGAGAGGAGGGGAAGACAGAGAGAGGAGAGAAAGACAGACACCTGCAGACCTGCTTCACCGCCTGTGAAGCGACTCCCCTGCAGGTGGGGAAGCCGGGGCCTCGAACCGGGATCCTCACGCTGGTCCTTGTGCTTTGCGTCACGTGCGCTTAACCCGCTGCGCCACTGCCCAAGTCCCCTTCTCTTCATTTCTAAGTCACACCTACTACTTCTGAGTGTCC
>NW_026647624.1:0-21488 GCF_950295315.1 Erinaceus europaeus | reverse complement strand
CCCATGTTCAAGCCTTGGTAGGGTGAAACAGAGTGGCAGGTGATTCTCTGTCTCTCTCCTTCTCAATTTATGTTTCTATCCAATAATAAGAAAAAAAATTAAATAAAAATATCAAAAAAAGGGAGCCGGGCGGTGATGCAGCAGGTTAAGTACACATGGTGTGAAGTGCAAGGACTGGCGTAAGGATCCCAGTTCGAGCCCCTGGCTCCCCACCTGCAGGGGGTTTGCTTCACAGGTGGTGAAACAAGTCCGAAGGTGTCGACTATCTCTCCCCCCTCTGTCTTCCCCTCCTCTCTCGTTTTCTCTCTGTCCTATCCAACGACAACAGTAACTACAATGACAATAAACAATAAGGGCAACAAAAGTGAAAAAATAAATTTAAAAAATTAAAAAAAAAAAAACCATAGTGTTAACATTGCAAGAACTGTTAGAATGACCAAATTAGCAAAAAATTAGGAGGGGTCAAAGAGCTCAGCAGAAGAGGACATGCCTTGCAAGAGTGAGACCTAGGGTTTCATATCTATCACTAAATAAAATAATAGAGAGGCACTCTGTTCTCTCTCAATAAAAAATATATCTGCGGGAGTCGGGCGGTAGCACAGCGGGTTAAGCGCAGGTGGCGCAAAACGCAAAGACGGACGTAAGGATCCCGGTTTGAGCCCCCGACTCCCCACCTGCAAGGGAGTCACTTCACAGGCAGTGAAGCAGATCTGCAGGTGTCTCTCTTTCTCTCCCCCTTTCTGTCTTCCCCTCCTCTCTCCATTTCTCTCTGTCCTGTCCAACATCAATAACAACTACAACAATAAAACAAGGGGAACAAGAGGGAATGAATAAATAAAAATAAAAATCATATATATATATATATCTGCATCTGCATGTGTGTTTTAATTAGGAAAGAAGGGGCCAAGCAGAGGCACACCTGGTTGAGCACACAGGTTACAATGTACAAGGACCCAGGTTCAAGCCTTCAGTCTCTATCTGCAGGGAAAAAGCTTTTTGAATAGTGAAGTAGTACTGCAGGTGTCTGTCTCTCTCCCCCCATTCTCTCTTAATTTCTGGCTGTCTCTATCCAATAAAAAAAATTAGGAAGGAAAATACTAACAGAAGCTCTACTGATCTTTTCTTTCTAATTATATTACCAATTTATATATAGCAGAACAGTATCACAAATGCAAGGATATATACTGATAGAATCAAGAATCTTCACATAACCAAATATATCACTAAAATACAAACAATGAGTGATGTACCTAAGTTACAACAAATGATTAATAGACACTAACATATCTTTCTTTCATTCTTTTTTATTTTTTTTAGATAGAAAGTGAAAAACAAGAGGGATGAGACAACAAAAGGAGAGGCATCCCCAAACTACTTCACTGCTTATAAAGTTTCCCCAAATAGGTGATCCTATAAGGTAGCTAAGGGGCTTGAACTTAGGCCCTTGTGCATGGTAACATGTGTGCTAGACTGAGTAAGCTATCTTCTGGTCCCCTCAGATAGACCAACAGACAGGTACACACACAGACACACAGACACACAGACACACACACACACACACACACATTTAATTATTTTATTTATTGGATAGAGACAGAGAGAAATCCAAAGAGATGGGGAGATAGAGTGGGAGAGAGGAAGAGAGAGAGACACCTGCAGCCCTGCTTCACCACTCAAGAAGCTTTCCTCTTACAGGTAGGGGCCAGGAGTTTGATCCTGGATCCTTGCACATTGTAACATGTACACTCAGCCAGGTGCACCAGTGCCTGATCCCCCCCCCCTTTTTTTTACCAGAGCATTTCTCAGCTCAGTTCATGAATCTGAGACTCCAGAGCCTCAGGCATGAGAGTCTCTTTGCATAATCTTTATACTATCTACCCCTGCTCCCATATTGGTTTTTAAAAACAAGCAAACAAACAAACACGCCTTATTTATTAGAGAGAGAAAGAGAAGAAGAAAAAGAACCAGAGTATTACTCTGGCACATGCAATGCTGAAGACTGACTTGGGACCCCCCATGCTTAAAAGTCCAATGCTCCAGTCACTGCGCCACCTCTCAGGCAGCACTACCATTTTTTTTTTTAAAGTATTGGACATGAAAGAAGAAAAGAGAGACAACTTTATTTTCCAGAAGAGATTAATATTCTAAAGTTATGTTGGCAAATCAATTTTTCTACTTTGTTCAAGATACAGCTAAAAAAAGGAAGCATATTTTAAAATTGTAAATCGGAAACAAATTACCTTTCCTGCTCCATTTGTTAATGCCACTACTGATGACAGGATACAGTCATTAGTTGTTATGAGCTTCTGTGTTGCTGTTGGAAGTTCATGCTCTATGGTAGCTTTTTGACTATAATGTTTGGAAATATCTATAAAAGCAATTAAATGCAAACTCATTACTACCTACATATAAGTTAGTAGAGATAATCAGCTTGTTAACCTCTCAAATCTACGTTAAAAATTTACAAGGTAAATTTGACAAAAAAAAAAAAAAGGTTCCAATATCAATATTGTATCAAAATATTCACAAACCCATGTGGAAAGAACAAAAAGAAGCAGGGTCTCCTATTGCATCCAGATGTCTCAATAATAGCCACCAGCTTATAGAGCTGATTTTCCCTCATATGAGTATTTGCCCCTACTTTAGGATCAAGTACATTTTCGTGACCAGTATTTACTATTTACAGCCCAACAAGCACAGAGGAGAATTTATCTAATACTTATAAAAGCAAACCCTGAGGATGATACAGAACAACCAAGACAGGCATGATGTCCCCCAATTCTTAATGGTCTTTAGCTAGCCTGACAATACACATTCCTCACTAACAGGAGTGTCTACATAGCCAAATAAGGACTGGGTTCTCCAGTGTTTGGCTTCATGTGCAATTGCCTCCAGTCTAGAAACATTATAACAGAGGCCTGTGACTAGAAAAGCACAGAGAGGTTATATATATGTTCACAGAAACTACAGCAGGTGAAACTAGCCAAACAGTTAAGCCTGGGGTATTCTGGATCTCAGAGAGATAGTGATATTGTCCTGGAAAAGGGGATGGTAGAATTATTAGACAGTGCTGATTTATAAGGAAGGGTACTATAATAAAGCCTCCTTTGAATTTTCTAGAATACTCAGTTATAGCAGCATCACAGTTAACAAAATTAAAAACAAATCACACACACAGAGAGGGAGAGAACTATTGAGCAAGTGTTTATTTAGAAAATTTCATTTATTTCCCCAACAACAAAAGTCCTGGACCAGATGGCTTCACAAATGAATTCTACAAAACTTTCAGGAAACAGTTAGTACCCATACTTCTTAAGCTTTTCCATAAGATTGAAGAAACAGGAATACTCCCTTCCACCTTCTATGAAGCCAAATCACCCTGATACCAAAAGCTGATAGGGACAGAACAAAAAACGAAAATTACAGACCAATATCTCTGATGAACATAGATGCCAAAATATTAAACAAGATCTTGGCCAACCGGATACAGCAACATATCAAAAAGATTGTTCATCACGACCAAGTGGGATTCATCCCAGGAATGCAAGGCTGGTTCAACATCAGTAAGTCAATCAATGTCATTCATCACATCAATAAAAGCAAAGCCAAAAACCACATGATTATCTCAGTAGATGCAGAGAAAGCCTTTGACAAAATCCAACACCCATTCATGCTCAAAACTCTACAAAAAGTGGGAATAGATGGGCAATTCCTCACTATATATAGCAAACCTACAGCCAACATCATACTCAATGGACAGAAGCTGAAAGCATTCCCCCTCAGATCGGAGACTAGACAGGGCTGTCCACTGTCACCGTTACTCTTCAACATAGTACTGGAAGTTCTTGCCATAGCAATCAGGCAAGAGAAAGGAATCAAAGGAATACAGATTGGAAGGGAAGAAGTCAAGCTCTCACTATTTGCAGATGATATGATAGTATACATAGAAAGACCTAAAGAATCCAGCAGAAAACTATTGGAAGTTATTAGGCAATATAGCAAGGTATCAGGCTACAAAATCAATGTACAAAAATCAGTGGCATTTCTTTATGCAAACAAACACTAAAGCTGAAGAAGAAGACATCCAGAAATCACTCCCCTTTACTGTTTCAGCAAAACCAGTCAAATACCTAGGAATAAAGTTGACCAAAGAAGTGAAAGACTTATATACTGAAAACTATGAGTCGCTACTCAAGGAAATAGAAACTGATACCAAGAAATGGAAAGATATCCCATGCTCATGGATTGGAAGAATAAATATCATCAAAATGAATATTCTTCCCAGAGCTATATACAAATTTAATGCAATACCCATCAAAGCTCCACCAAGCTTCTTTAAGAGAATAGAACAAACACTACAATCATTTATCTGGAACATGAAAACACCTAGAATTGCCAAAACCATCTTAAGGAAAAGAAACAGAAATGGAGACATCACACCCCCAGACCTTAAACTATATTATAAAGCCATCATCATCAAAATAGCATGGTACTGGAACAAAAATAGGCACACAGACCAGTGGAACAGAACTGAAAGCCCAGAAATAAATCCCCACACCTATGGACATCTAATCTTTGATAAGGGGGCCCAAAGCATTAAATGAAAGAAAGAGGCTCTCTTCATTAAATGGTGCTGGGAAAACTGGGTTGTAACATGCAGAATGAAATTGAACCACTTTATCTCACCAGAAACAAAAATCAACTCCAAATGGATCACAGACCTGGATGTCAGACCAGAAACAATCAAATACTTAGAGGAAAACATTGGTAAAACACTTTCCCACCTACACCTCAAGGACATCTTTGATGAATCAAACCCAATTGCAAGGAAGACTTAAGCAGAAACAAACCAATGGGACTACATCAAATTGAAAAGCTTCTGCACATCCAAAGAAAACTATTAAACAAACAAAGAGACCACTCACTGAATGGGAGAAGATCTTCACATGCCATACATCAGACAAGAAACTAATCACCAAAATATATAAAGAATTCAGCAAACTTAGCACCAAAAAAGCAAATGACCCCATCCAAAAATGGGCAGAGGAAATGAACAAAACATTCACCTCAGAGGAGATCCAAAGGCTAACAAACATATGAAAAACTGCTCTAGGTCACTGATTGTCAGAGAAATGCAAATTAAGACAACACTAAGATACCACCTCACTCCTGTAAGAATGGCATACATCAAAAAGGACAGCAGCAACAAATGCTGGAGAGGTTGTGGGGACAGAGGAACCCTTTTACATTGCTGGTGGGAATGTAAATTGGTACAGCCTCTGTGGAGAGCAGTCTGGAAAACTCTCACAAGGCTAGACATGGACCTTCCATATGATCCAGTAATTCCTCTCCTGGGGTTATACCCCAAGGACTCCATAACACCCAACCAAAAAGAGGTGTGTACTCCTATGTTCATAGCAGCACAATTCATAATAGCTAAAACCTGGAAGCAACCCAGGTGCCCAACAACAGATGAGTGGCTGAGAAAGCTGTGGTATATATACACAATGGAATACTATGCAGCTATCAAGAACAATGAACCCACCTTCTCTGACCCATCTTGGACAGAGCTAGAAGGAATTATGTTAAGTGAGCTAAGTCAGAAAGATAAAGATGAGTATGGGATGATCCCACTCATCAACAGAAGTTGAGTAGGAAGATCTGAAAGGGAAACTAAAAGCAGGACCTGACCAAATTGTAAGTAGGGCGCCAAAGTAAAAACCCTGTGGTGAAGGGTAGACATGCAGCTTCCTGGGACAGTGGGGGGGTGGGAGTGGGTGGGAGGGATGGGTCACAGTCTTTTGGTGGTGGGAATGGTGTTTATGTACACTCCTAGTAAAATGTAGACATATACATCACTAGTTAATTAATACGAGAGGGGGAAAACTAATTGTATGTCTCAAAGTTTTTCAAAACACAAACTGAATTTTTTCTCAATATATGCAGTGTAATTGATATGCAGACTCTCTCAAAAGCCTAGACCAAGTAGATCAGAAGCAACCAATAGCACAGCTATATACAAGATACTAGGTACTGTACAGCAAACCCTAACAAAAGGACTTTTCAAAGTTAACCCAATTACCAAACAATGTGATAACATTAACTATCGATTGTCTCTTTGAACCCTAAAACAGCAGGAACCTCAAATCTCCACTATACAGCCTCTACTTCCCCCAGTCCTGGAACCATTGGATAGGGTCCACTTTCCCGTATGCCTCTCCCAATCCATATCAAATAATATTGCATCTGTCGATCACAACCGGGATTAGCCAGTCCTTGCGCTTTGCACCAGTGCACTTAACCCACTGTGCTACCGCCTGACTCCCCTTAGTCAATTAATTTACTATTGGATAGGACAGAGAAAAATTGAAAGGGGAGGAGGTAGAGAGGGAAAGAGACAGAGAGACACCTGCAGCCCTGCTTCACCACTTGTGAAACTTTCCCCCTGCAGGGGAAAAGTTGAACCTGGTCCTTACACACTGTAATTTGTGTGCTCAACCAGGTGTGCCAACACCCAGCCCCCAGAACAAGAAATTTAGTTGACTTTAGACTATGGAGAATTAAGAGAAAATAAGAGTAGAGCTACTCTGTAGGCAGTCAGCCTACATTTCTTTCTTTCTTTTTTTAATTTAAATTGTCTTTATTTATTGGATAGAGAGAGCCAGAAAGGGGGAGAGACAAGAGATATCTGCAGTCCTTTTATACCTTTTGCAAAGCTTTCCCCCTGCAGGTGGGCACCAGGGGCTTGAACCTGGGTCCTTGCAGACTGTAATATAAGCGCTTAACCAGTTGTACCACCTCCTGGCCCCCTCAGAGTATATTTCTTACATGCATTAGGTCCTCTTTGGATTTGATCCCTGGTACAAGAGTGTTCTGGTATCTATCACTCTCTCTCATAAAATACATGAATTATTTAAAAAGAAGTTATTCATAAAGAACTGGTATTTGAGGTTTAGCCTAAAGTTACTGTTTATAAGACTTTTAGCTAAAATTTCCAAACTAGGGAATATTTTATTTATATATTTGACATTCACATATACACATACACACATATATATATAAATGTCTATGCGAAGATACTTTTAGACTCAGAGAGAAGGTACAAAGAATTTCTATCTACTTTTTAGCCAGTTGTCAACATTCTTACATTACCATGGTTCACTTTGCACAACAAAGGAACAAACTAATTGATATATTGCTATTTTTAAAATAAATTATCTTCTATATACTCATTTGTATAATGAACTTGTTAGTTGACATTTTCTCTATATGCCAGTTTTTTTTGATATAGTTATATTTTACTATAATGCAACTTTCTTGGTAGGATATCTTGGTTGACTGGTGACTGAAATCACATGTATAAAACCAAGGGCTTCTACTGGATCAATGATACTGCTGATTGACAAAAATAATTCTCCCAATCCAACTATTCTTATTAAGTCCAAAGTTTCAATGTTCTTAAATCTTTTTTCATTTATTTATTATTGGATAGAGACCGAAAGAAATTGAGAGAGGAAGAGGAGATAGAGAAGGAGAGAAACACAGAGACACCTGCAGTACTACTTCACCACTTGTGAAGTATTCCCCCTGCAGGCAGGGACCAGGGACTTGAACCTGGGTCCTTGCTCACTGTAATGTGTGCACTTAACCAGATGTGCCACCAACTAGCCCTCAAAGTTACAATTGGTGAGTGTGCTATGATATTAAATTTTGATAACAAAAATGACAGCATTTGCAATCTCCAACAAAGAAGTAAAAAGTTCAGAAAGAGAACTCCAAAAGGAAATACTTGAATTAAAGGAAACTGGATAGTACTAGGGTTTATCTAAGAGGCATTGTATCCGGAATAAATCAGCTTGAGGACAGAACAGCAGAACTAGGAGATAAAACTGCCACACTCTCAGAGTACAAAGTAGCTGAAGCAAAATGGTTTATGAAAACTGAAAACATTCTCTGGTAAATAGCAGATGCTCTCAGAAGAAAAAAAAAAAAAAGAAAGAAAGAAAGAAACTGACTGGGGTACCTGAGGATGAAGAGAAAGCAAAAGGAGCAGGAAGCACATTCAAAACAATTACTTCAGGGAACTTTCCACACCTGGGCCCTGGGCAAAATATAGCGAGGAAACTGAAAGGAAACCAACATTACTGAGTCCCAAACAGCCAATGCCAAGACACATAATAGTAATATTTGGATTTCCAAAAGTAAGGACAAAGAAGAAATACTGCAGGCTGCAAGGGAAAAGAAGAAGCTGACATACAGAGACCATCAGACTCTCATCAGATTTCTCAACAGAAACCCTAGAAGGGAGAAGAGAACAAGGAAAAGCTTCATGAGCTGTGAAACAGTGCTAAAGATGTAGTTTCTTTCCCTCCCCGCATCCCTCTCTCTCTTCTTCACTATCCTTCTCCCTTACCTCTCAATTTCTCTCTGTCCTATCAAAAGTAAAATAGATATTTAAAAAAATAAATCTTAAAAAAAAAAAATATCCACAGAAAGGTACGTTCTCCAAGCTGAAAGGTAATGTGGTACTAAGACCACTGATGAGACTAAGAATGATACTAGGCCATAGGTAATGTGCCTCAATCAGCCCCTTCTTCTATTATACATATATCCGATAAAATTTCAAGTTTAAAAAGTAATTGTCTAACAAGATCAGAAGAGAAAACACAAGTAGAACCTGAACTGGAATTGGCATACTGTACCAAAGTGAAAGGCTCTGGGGTGTGGGTAGGGGGGGAAATACAGGTCCAGAAAGGATGACAGAGGACCTAGTGGGGGTTGTATTGTTATATGGAAAACTGGGAAATGTTTTGCATGTACGAACTACTGTATTTACTATTGAATGTAAACCATTAAAGAAATTTAAATAAAGAAATTTAAAAATAATAAAGAAATTTTAAAAATTTAAATAATAAATAAGATACATTTAAATAAATAATATATAATAAATAAATAATGGTTTTAAATAAATAATTTAAATAAAATTAAATAATAAATAAAAAATTTAAATAAAGAAATTTTTTAAAAAGTAATTTTCTGTGAAGGTACTAATTAGTCACTAAATACTAACTAAAGTATAGAACACTTGAAGCATGTGGGCTAATTTCAGTAGTCTTTAATAACTGGCCCCCCTTACCACTCCCCTATATCTGCAGTCTTCAAAAGAAAAGAGAAAAAAAAAGAAAAAAAGGGAGTCAGGCGGTAGCGCAGCGAGTTAAGCACACATGGCACAAAGCACAAGGACCAGAGTAAGGATCCGGGTTTAAGCCCCCAGCTGTCTACTTGCAGTGGAGTCGCTTCACAACTGGTGAAGCAGGTCTACAGGTATCTATCTTCTCTCCCCCTCTCTGTCTTCCCCTCCTCTCTCCATTTCTCTCTGTCCTATCCAACAACAATGACAACAATAATAACTACAACAATAAAACAACAAGGGCAACAAAAGAGAATTAATAAATAAATATTTAAAAAGAAAAAAATGCTAGAGCTCTTGCAGAGATTAAAGAGGCAGGACTCAAACCTATGAACACCCTTCAACAGGCTAAACTTTTAGAAGCATATATGCAATTAAAACCTAACCATAGTTGAACACCAGATACTCATTTCTCAAGATTCTGCTAAACAAAGCAGGACTTAAAATAGGCACTTTAAAAATATATAGTATAGCGGAAGGCAAGTGCATCTTTCTGAGGACTTTAAACCTTGATTCCTCAAATTCTTTGTATTTGGGCTATAACTAATACAAATAATTTTGCTAACTGCCTCTGAGTACCACATCTGCCTTGATAAAATCCACATACCTGCTTTAAATCCACATACCTGCTTTATTTTTTTGGCTAATGTACTGTGCAAAAGTATTTTTCTTCAGTACTTTTTCTTACTTAAAAAAAAAAAAAGAAAAAGAAGAAGAAGCAGATGGGAGAAACAGAAGGCAGTGAGCTGTGCACTTCTGTGTAAGGCAAATGCTACTATGCCTCTATCTGGTATCTTTTGGCCACAGCCATATTTGTTTCAATTTTATTCAGGCAGATCTCAGAAAGTGGGATGAAGGGTTTTCTGGGTTTTTTATTTTGTTTTGTTTTTTCTGGGGGGATTAATGGTTTACAGTCAACAGTAAAATACAGTAGTTGGTACATGGGTAACATTTCTCAATTTTCCACATAACACTCTAACCCCCCCCCCCCCACCTAGGTTCTCCACTGGCATCATGTTCCAGGACCTGAACACTCCACTCCACCCTAGGGTCCTTTATTTTGGTGCAATACACTAAATTCAGTCCAAGTTCTGCTCTGTGTTTTCCCTTCTGTTCCTGTTTTTTCAGTTTCTGTCTGTGAGTGAGAGGGATGAAGGTTTTAAGGTTATTTATGTTCTTTTTCAGGTCTTACCTTTCATGACATCATGAAACCCATGGAGTGCAGCACCAACATTTGTTAGAACGGAACTGTAGTTTGTTCGAAGGAGGCCATCTGGCTGTGTACCTAGGAACCAAAATCACAAGCCTAAGCATTTCCCACAAGACTTGGCCTGAAAACTTGACAGTCCACTATCTCCCCCTCCTTTTGGCAAGACAGAGTTTACAAAATTGCTTGCGATATGCTGAAAATAATGGTCCTAAAAATCACTGCAGATACATCCAAATATAATGATAAATAAGGACACAACTAACTGACCTGTAACCCAATGTCTACAAATATTCTGAGTGACTAAGACTCAAAATTAAATAACTAAGCAGGATTATGTATTTCAAGATTCTTTTAAAAATGAAAATCTTTGTGAATTTCATCTTGTAGCTATGTGACACAATTCTCATTATTCTTCCCTTACACTATATTATTTACTGAACATTACTGAATACTATCATTCAAACTTCAGAGTTCCACTTTTGGTATAGCAGCTCCACAGACTCACTCTCTGTCAAAGTGGCAGAACTTATTTTAAAACAACCAGTTAAAACTCTGGGAATAGTCCTAAATACATTCAGCAAGTGAAAAAACATTTACATGGTGGTCCAGGAGGTAGTGCAGTGGATAAAGCATTGGACCAAGCATGAGGTCCTGAGTTCAGTCCCCCGCAACACATGTACACATGTACCACAGTGATGTCTGGTTCTCGTTCTCCTTTTTTTTTTTTTGGCCCATTTTCCCCTTTTCTACTTTACTGGATAGGGTAGAGAGAGAAACTAAGAAAAGAGGGGAAAGAAAAAGGAAGGCAGAGAGAGGGAGAGATATCTACAGACCTGCATTAATGCTCATGAAGCATCCCTCCTGCAGGTGGGGATCAGGGGCTCGAACCCAGGTCCTTTAGTAAGGTAATGTGTGTGCTTAACCAGGTGCGCCATCACCTGACCCCCTAAAAACTTTTTTTCAAGAGAAAGGATTTGAACAGATGTTTTTATTACCAATGAAGACTGCTCTTGTACAATAGGGACATGAAAAGATGTTCATCGTCACTAGGCTATAAAGAAAATGCAAACAAAACCATACTGAGATACCATTTCATAAAGTCAGATAATAAAACCAGGACAATTAAAATAAAAAGGACAGATGAAAACATTGGTGAGAATATGGAGAAATCAGAATCCTTACCACTACTAGTGGGATATAAATTGATACAGTCACTTTGGAAAATAGTTAAAGGCTGGGGAGACAGCATAATGGCTATGCAAATGACACTCATGCCTAAGGCTGAGGTCCCAGGTTCAAGCCCCAACTTCACCATAAGCCAGAGATGAGCAATGCTCTGTAGCCTGTCTCTTGCTATTAAAAGAAGAAGAAGAGGAAGAAGGAGAAGGAGAAGAAAGAAGAAAAACAACACTCCATGGGAAAACAGCTGAATAGTTTCTCTAATAATGAATACAGAGTTAGCATATTATTCAGTAATTTCATCCCTAGAGATACCACTTCAAGAGAAGTCAATAGATATATCCACTCAAAAACTTGTGCACAGCATTTGGGGACAAGAATAAAATGTAGTTTTTCCATACCATAGAATATTATTCTATAATAAAATGGAATAAAAGGTAGATACATGCTGCAACATGTGTGACACTTGGAAACATTAAACTAAGTGAAAGAAAACAGTCACATATTATCTGGTTTTATGAAGTGCTCAAAATAAATCAACTGATAGAAAACAAACTAGTTGATGCTATATGCTGAAGAAGAGTAGGACAGGGGAGTAAGGGAGTGACTGCTAAAACATAGATATCCTCCGGAGAGTGGTAAGAATATCCTAGTGTTCACTAGATGCTCAAACATGAAGTTCCGAGTTCAATTCCTAGTAGCACATATACCAGAGTGGTGCTCTAGTTGTCTTTTCTTCTCTCCTCCTAGCTCTCTCATTTAACTTATGTATTTATTAACATGACAGAGAAGGATAGAAAGAACCAGAACATCACTCTGGCACATGTGATGCCCCAACAATAAGCACCACAATTCTCCCAAAGTCTTAGAGATAAATTGGTTTTGTTTTTCTTTTGTTTTGCAAGTTCATGTATTTTTAACTCTCCATATTTCACATGGGTGAAACCACCCAGTAGTTGTCTTTCACTTCCTTACTTCACTAAGCAAAATCCTCCAATTCCATTCATTTTGTTCCAAAGAATAAATACAGTACTATTTTTATAAATTGCTGAGTAGTACTGCACTGAGTACCATAAATTTTTTTTTTTGCCTCCAGGGTTATTGTTGGTACTTGGTGCCTGCACTACAAATCCACTGCTCCTGGAGGCTATTTTTTTCCCTTTTGTTGCCCTTGTTGTTGACCACTGTTGTTATTATTTTTGTTGTTATTGATGTTGTTGTGTTGGATAGGACAGAGAGAAATGGAGAGAGAAAGGTGAAGCAACGCCCTGCAGGCAGGGAGCCAGGAGCTGGAACCAGGATCCTTACTCTGGTACTTGTGATTTACTCCATGTGTGCTTAACGCGCTGCATTACTGCCCAGCACCCAGTACCCTAACTTTTTTATCTAGTCATTTGTTGATGGGTATCTAGGCTGCTTCCATATATTGGCATTGTTATAAAGCAGCTATGAAAATAGGGGTACATATGCTCTTTCAAATTAATGTTTTCATATCTTCTGGATAAATGCCCAAGAGTCATTTTATTAATGGGAATACAGGCAAGAAGTAAACTTATTTGTCCAAGATCATTTATGTATAAACGGCTAGATAATTTGAATTCAATTTTTCAAACTCCAGGTTCCAGGCTCTTGTCACTAGCACAAGTCAAACCATCTTTCTTTTGGGGTTGCAAGAAGTCTCGTTTTTCAATTGAAACACTTACTTGGCAAGGCAAGAAGACCCACATATGTTTGCAGCTTCTCAAACACAGCTGTCATCTTTTTCATGTCCTGAGACAGCTCTAAATTCCTGGCTCTTAGTGCAGATGTGCAAAGAGAAGATTCACATTCTTCTTCTAAACTAAAATGGGCAGATTTTTAGAAAGTGAACATCTTTTACAGCAAACCCTAACAAAGGGACTTTTCAACCCAATTACCAAATACTAAAATTAGTTAACCCAATTACCAAATAATGTGATAACAATAACTATCCATTGTCTTCTTGAACCCTAAGACAGCAGGAACCTCACATTTCCACTATAGAGCCTATATTTCCCCCAGTCCTGGAACCTTAGGGTGGGGCCCATTTTCCTGCATGCTTCTCTCAATGCATATCAAATAATATTGCATCCACCGATCGCAACCTAATCAACGCAATGAGTGTCACCCAGCATGCTTCACTTCAGATTGTGTCCAGAGACTTCAGGTGTGGAATGACAACCCTTCAGCTTAATTATTCAGGTGAGACCTTTCCTTTCATAGTATTCTCTAATCCCATACCAGGTGGTTCACTTCCTAACAAAGTCCCAAAACCTAGATATAGACCAGGTCCCCTGAGATGAAGCATACGTTCACATGTATCCATAAACTAGGGCAAAATATATACCTGAAAGCAGAAGTACACTAGAGTCTGCAGTGAGTACCCTCAGACACTTCATCTGCACTATTCCAGCCTTTAGGTCCATAATTGTTCAACAATTTGTTTGGCTTTGTATGTTAACTCTCTTTTCAACCACCAGGTTCCAGAGGCCAGCAGGATGCTGACCAGACTTCCCTGGACTGACGACCCCACCAATGTGTCCTGGAGTTCCGCTTCCCCAGAGACCCACACTACTAGGGAAAGAGAGAGGCAGACTGGGAGTATGGATCAACCAGTCAATGCCCATGTTCAGCGGGGAAGCAATTACAGAAACCAGACCTTCCACCTTCTGCAACCCACAACGACCCTGGGTCCATACTCCCAGAGGGATAGAGAATGGGAAAGCTATCAGGGGAGGGGATAGGATATGGAGATCGGGTGGTGGGAATTGTGTGGAGTTGTACCCCTCCTATCCTACGGTTTTGTTAATGTCTCCTTTCTTAAATAAATAAATAAATAAATAAATAAACATCATGAATACTTTTTAATTGGCTGTAAGAAACTGTCTAAATTCTCAAACAGTTTGATCCAAAGAGTGGCTTAGAGAAAAAAAAAGGAAAAAATACAAATAAATAGAGTAAGCAATTGATGATCTCCTTCCTAAGGATCCATTTTTTTAATATGATGTACTCAACTGCTTAATGCAAATGCCAGTGGGGTAATGGAGGACAAAATGGAAGAAAATATAAAGGCAAATATCCATGCTTTCTATCCTGACTGCAGCACAAGCATGTTCCCTTTAAAAAATATTTTCAGGGAGGTTCAAGAGGTGGTGCAATGAATAAATCAATGGATCAGCAGGCATGAGATCCTAAGTTGGATCTTGGCATCACATGTGCCACAATAATGTTCTGGTTCTCTCTATCAGTGTCATGTGACCTGGGAGGAGGTTCAGTGGGTAGAATGCACATTTTGCAAACTCAAGACCCTCAAGTTCAGTGCCTGGCACTGCATATAAGTCAGAGCGGTCAGTATCTATCTCTTTATCTGTCTCACTAAATAAAACAAATATTTTAAAAATATTTTCATGCTGCCAAGTAATGGTACAATGGATGGACCCCCAAACATGAGGTCCTGTGTTTGATCCTAGCATCACATGTTCCTGATGCCCTGAATCTCTCCTCTTCTCTCTCATTAATAAGTAAATACATCTTTTTAAAAAATGTTTTTTATATTTTTTCCCTTTTGTTGCCCTTGTTGTATTTCATTGTTGTTGTAGTTATTATTGTTGTTGTTATTGATGTCGTCATTGTTGGATAGGACAGAGAAATGGAGAGAGGAGGGGAAGACAGAGAAGGGGAGAGAAAGACACCTACGGATCTGTTTCATTGCCTGTGAAGTGACTCCCCTACAGGTGGGGAGCCGGGGACTCGAATGGGATCCTTATGGGGGTCCTTGCGCTTTGCGCCACATGTGCTTAACCTGTTGCATTACCGCCCGACTCCCATAAATACATCTTTTAAAAATATATTTTAGGAGAAAAATATTTCACTGAGTAAATTCTAAGTAAGAACCAACAAAGAGAATCATTCACTTTTTCAGTATACATAGTTTTAAAAGTGAACCATACTAGGAAAAAAAAAACATAGGCTCTTATCTAAAAGTAAATGTTTAAAATTTATAAAATATATTTTATAATATTTTTTTGCTTTTTTTTTTCTTGTGTTGCCCTTGTTGTTTTATTGTTGTAGTTATTATTGTTGTTGTTATTGATGCTGTCATTGTTGGATAGGACAGAGAGGAATCAAGAGAGCAGGGGAAGACAGAGAGAGGGAGAGAAAGATAGACACCTGCAGACATGCTTCACCGCCTGTGAAGCGACTCCCCTGCAGGTAGGGAGCCTGGGGCTCAAACCTGGATCTATACACCAGTCCTTGCACTTTGTGCCATGTGCACTTAATCCGCTGCGCTACCGTCTGACCCCCATAATTTTTAATTTTAAAGTTATTTGGAAAAACTTAATTGTAAGAAATTAGCAAACCACATGGAATGGACAGTTCTATAAAAATGTGCAGATAATGCTCTCTACACACAAAGCTAGAAAAGTTATTAGCAAACAAACATATCCAATCCTCTGACACTTCGCCTCTTCGTAGCCAGTGGCTTTAGTCATCATTAAGCCAGTTTACTACTAAAGGACAATTTTTTCATAAATTAATGTGATATTTAAACCAATGATATAAAAATCAGTAGCTGATAGCATATCAGACAGAACATTCCAAGAATAAAAATCTTGGCTCAAAAAGTGACTTATATAGGGGGCTGGGCAGTAAAGCAGCTGGTTAAGTGCACATGTCGCAAAGCACAAGGGCCCGCGTAAGAATCCCAGTTCGAGTCCCTAGCTCTCCACCTACAGGGGGTTGCTCCACAAGTGGTGAAGCAGGTCTGCAGGTGTCTGTCTTTCTCTCCTCCTGTCTGTCTTCCCTTCCTCACTCCATTTCTCTTGTCCTATCCAACAACAACAACAGCTATAATAATAACAACTACAACAAGGGCAACAAAATGGGAAAAATGGCCTCCAGGAGCAGTGGATTTGTAGTGCAGGCACCAAGCCTCAGCAATAACCCTGGAGGCAAAAATAAATAAATAAAAATTAAAAATAAAAGGAATATTATTTTAGCATTATTAATTTCATTTAAAAATAGTAAAATTTTCTAAAGTTTCATCCATGTAAACCATTAACACTCTAGTAAAATAATCTGGAGAAAAAAATAGTGAAATTTTATATTCTGAGGCTGGTGAAATAGTTCACTTGGACAGTATGCTGCTTTGCCATGTGTACAACTCAGATTTGAGACAGGCCCCCACCATAATGAAGGAAGTTTTGGTGCCATGGTCTCTCTACCTCTATCTAAAAGAAATCATAAAACTGAAAAGCAAAAACAACACTTTTTTTTGCCTCCAGGGTTATTGGTGGGGCACGGTGCCTACACTACCAACCCACTGCTTCTGGTGGCCATTTTCTTCCCTTTTTTTGTTGTTGTTGCTGTTATTATTATTATTATTGTTGCTGCTGCTGTGACTGCTGTATAGGACAGAGAGAAATTGAGAGAGGAGAAGACAGAGAGGAGAGAAAAGTAGACAACTGAAGACCTGCTTCACCCTCTGCAGGTGGGGAGCTGGGGGCTCGAACTGGGATCCTTAAGTGTGTCCCTGTGCTTCACACTATGTGTGCTTAACCTGATGTGCTACTGCTCCAGGACCCCACAACACTGGTTTTATAAGGATTTATTATACTATTGGGCTGTTGGTCAAATCATAAATTGTTTTTCTTGTGCAAAAATGCACCATGACTTTTCTGACTTTTCATGACTTTTTTTTCATTTGTATGTTTTCATTATCTACAAGTTACTGAGCTTCATATTTTCTAAGCCTTATTTTTCAATATGTACATTTTCCCCAGATAGAGACAAAGTGGTAGAGAGGCAGAGAAAGTGAAAGATAACACAGCACCAAAGCTTCCTTCATTATGGTATATACATGTTCTTTTGTCTCTTATGTCTTAGTTGCAATATTTTTGGTTATCTTTTTTAAGCTAGTTCTTACAATAAAAATATTCAAACGAAGTAAGAGACTTTCAAGTTATACAACTCCCCCACCCAGAAGTATTTAAGATAGAAAATGTAAGGTCAGTAAATAAAATATCCTATAAAGGTAAGAGTAGTTAAACAAAATTTGTTTATTTGTTCACTATTAATTTTTTTTTTCTTAGTCAGAGTATTGCTCAGTTCTGACTTATTACGGTAGCTTTGGGGACTGAACCTCGGACATGCAAGTCTCAGGCATGAAAATCTTTTGCATAACCATTTTGCTATCTCCCAGGCCCAAAGTTTTTTTTAAGGTTTTATTTATTAATGAGAAAGATAGGAAGAGAGAAAGAAACAGACATCACTCTGGTGCATGTGCTGCCAGGGATTGAACTTGGAAACTCATGCTTGAGAGTCCAATGCTTTATCTATTCACTGTGCTACTTCCTGGACCACAAGCATTTTGTTTATAAACTAAATTAAAACAAACAAAAAAACACCAATAGGGACCAGAGGATTGCTCACCTAGTAGAGTGCACAATTTATCATGCACAAGAACATGGGTTTGAGCATCACATAGAAGCACCATATACAACACCCAATGAAAGATCCAGGAACAGCGGAACACATTCTCTCTCTCTCTCTCTGTCTGTCTCTGTCTCTCTCTCTCTCTCAGAAGCAGTTGAATTGCAAGGTACAGGCCTCTGGATGGAGAAAATTTCACCAATAATAAAAACAAACCTTTCTTCAGAAAGAATTATACATCTAAATGTATAAGTTAACAGTTGTAACCCCCATGGGTGTTTACAGAGATAGAAAAATAAATACCCCCAAAACTGAGATTTCTATTTAAGTCATAATTAATTAAAATACTGGTTTATAGCATTATTGGGTTTATAGTAGCAACCACTATACAAAAGCACTGGAATAAAAAATAAAAACTGTAAGTCAATTTTCTCAAATATAAGTTTAAGTCATAGTTTTCCTTTTTTCACAAAAGTCCAAATTGCTACAGAAAAGTCAGGTTCCTTGTTACTATTTTATCCCAGTGTAGGTCCAATGACGTCCCACAATCCCTCGAGGTCCCAAGCCACAAGGAATAAGTACCTTTTTAACTGATAAGGGAGAATCTTCCTAAGAAAACATATGTAAGATGTTAAATGCTCTGAAAAAGTTTTCAATTTCACAGTTGTCTCCTGAAAAAGAAAAACAATTTCAAGGTTAATAGAATTATTTGACAAAGTGGAGCTCCCGTTTCCAGAAGTAAGACAGAGAAGAAAATTACCAGGACAGTCACTGTATCTTCAGTGATGCTTTCAAATAAATGAAGCATCCCTTCCTCCAGAGGGCGGACATAGGATGCATTTTCATGAAGGTACTGGGAGAACTAAACAGAGGAGAAGGAATTGTGAGGGAATCATGGAAGCTAACATATATCAACACATTCATAAATGGACTCGCTAAATTATAATCCTAAATTCTTGGAAACTTAACATCTGGGTTTTTATATGGAATACCTTCTTTTTATTTTTTTATTACTTCATTTTTACTTTTAATTTTTATTTATAAAAAGGAAACACTGACAAAAAACATAGGATCCCAAACCAAGAGACCCCTCACAGAATGGGAGATCTTTACACGCCATACATCAGACAAGAGTTTAATAACCAACATATATAAAGAGCTTGCCAGACTCAACAACAAGACAACAAATAACCCCATCCAAAAATGGGGGGCGGACTTGGACAGAATATTCACCACAGAAGAGATCCAAAAGGCCGAGAAACACATGAAAAAATGCTCTAAGTCTCTGATTGTCAGAGAAATGCAAATCAAGACAACAATGAGATACCAAAAAAAAACCAAAAAAAAAAAAACAACATAGGATAAGAGAGGTACAATTCCCACCACCAGAACTCCATATTACACTCCCTCCCCTGATAGCTTTCCTATTCTTTATCCCTCGAGGAGCATGGACCCAGGATCATTATGGGATGCATAAGGTGGAAGGTCTGGCTTCTGTAATTGCTTCCCCACTGAACATGGGCATTGGCAAGTCAATCCATACTCACACCCTGTCTCTCTCTTTCCCTAGCAGGGCAGGGTTCTGGGAAAGTAATACCTTCTAACAATAGCAAATACTAAAAATGTCCCACATCCCCCTGACAAATGAAAAAAAAGAAGCAGCAGCAGCAGAAGTAGCAGCAGCAAAAGCAGAAGAAGGAGGAGAAGGAAAAGGAGGAGGAGGAGGAGGAGGA
The DNA here is from genome assembly GCF_950295315.1 of Erinaceus europaeus. Lineage (NCBI taxonomy): Eukaryota > Metazoa > Chordata > Mammalia > Eulipotyphla > Erinaceidae > Erinaceus > Erinaceus europaeus. The sequence continues at coordinate 1,726 of NW_026647624.1, read as the reverse complement.
GGAGGAGGAGGAGGAGGAGGAGGAGGAGAAGAAGAAGAAGAAGAAGAAGAAGAAGAAGAAAAGGGGTGATATAATTAACAACCAGATGCAACCTAGAAAAACACAAAAGGAGGAAGAGGAAGGAAGGGAAGGAGGGGAAAAACTAATTACTAGATTTTGTGTTAAGAACTTCTTTCTTTAAAAACATGTCTATTGTGTTAAGTGAGATAGGCCAAAAAGAGAAGGGTAAATATCAAATAACCTAACTTATAGGTGGAAATTAAGAAATAAGAAAAGTAAGAGAAAACAGAGTAAAACTTGGACTAGGTGGGGTGTACTACACCAAAGCAAAGGACTCCAGAGGGAAGAAGTGAAGAGAAACTTGGGGTCCTAGTGCAGGATGGTATGGACGTAGATTGTAGGTGAGAGTGCTCTGCAAGAGAACTTTCATGGGGAGATGAGAAACTGCATCAAGTGTCAACAACTCCCTGGAAACCACTAACTCCTCAATAAAAAGAAAAACATAAAATAAAATAACACAAAATAAAATAAAATAAAGGTGGTCGGGCGGTAGCGCAGTGGGTTAAGCACACATGGCGCAAAGCGCAAGGATTGGCATAAGGATCCCAGTTCGAGCCCCCAGCTCCCCACCTGCAGGGGAGTCACTTCATAGGCGGTGAAGTAGGTCTGCAGGTGGGGACACTCTCTGTCTCCTCCTCCCCTCTCCATTTCTCTCAGTCCTATCCAACAACAATGAGATCAATTCAATAACAATGATAATAATGACCACAACAATGGTAAAACAACCAGGGTAACAAAAGGGGGGAAAAAAAAAAGCTTCCAGGAGCAGTGAATTTGTGGTGCAGGCACCGAGCCCCGGCAATAAATAAATAAATAAATAAATAAATAAATAAATAAAATAAAAACTACCCTGTATCCTGATAGCAGTTTCTTACTTTTACTATATATAACCTCCTATGCTAACAAATTCCAGAAGTGTAACCATCATCAAGATAAGGATATGAAAGCTTGATGTATCCGTAATTGATACTTTAGTATATACAAAGGAATAATTGAGTATGAAGAACAGACTCAGAAAATGCTACCATATGCATCTAGACAGTAGAAAAGCAAAAAGATCATTTTCGTTTATTAACTTTCTCACTTATGCACTTATGATGGCTAAAGTTTCTACTTCCAAATACAGAAATGTAACATCTGATTTTGTAAAAATGTGATTGGAAAAAACAAAAAGTAATTGAACTGACCCTACTGTAAACAATACAGAGGACCTGGGGCAACTCAATCTTTACTGCTTCATCTTTATAGATGTAAAATAAGATAAACTCTGAGTTTACAAGTCTAAATTCTATTTCATGCTTCTATGAACAAGTCTTAAATGTTCCAATAATCTCTTACCACATTGTTTCTGAAATTTCCTTCAATAATTCAGACTCACTAGAAAAACTGCATAGGTCCTTTCACAGACCAAAGAGCCATAGGTTAAATGCTGAGAAATACATTAATTTTCCAAAGTAATAAAGTTTTTCATATATGGTAAGATTAACATACTTGAACATCATCATTTGTGCATGATACTGAGAAACTCCTCAGTTGATGAATTAAAGAATTCATAAGGATAGAAACTATGGACTTACTGAACTAAGTTTTAGGGTAACTTAATACACAGAAATCTATATCTAGTACCCTCAGTAACACATATTTTATCCTCTTTCAGTTAAATGTG
>NW_026647623.1:0-161181 GCF_950295315.1 Erinaceus europaeus | reverse complement strand
CACAGGAAAGGCTGACGCTGGACGAGGGAGATGCAATAAGCCAGCCTGCATATTGGCTGGAGCATCACTAATACTACATCCAATTTCAAGAGGCCAGGGTTGTTTTGGAGAGTGGGCTGCATGCCGAGTGTTGCTTCTCAGAGTGGGGTAAGACCTAGATGTTCTCAGTGTAACCTTTCCTCACAAACATAAAATAACAATGCCACTTGTAAGAAATATGCATGGAAATGGAGGATTTGTCTTCAGAACTCTGGCACTAATCAACACAGGTCCAGAATTTCTGTAGTTTTCTGTCACTGTCATTCTGTCTTTCTGACTGTCTCTACGTGCCTTCTTCACTGGGCCCTTACTGGAAGTCAGTGCTTGTATTGTTAACTCGGTCTTCCTGGTGTTGAAATTTTCCACTCTTTGCCCTTTGGATTATTTAATCTCGTGCATATGGCACAGTACAGTGGGGAACTGAGGAGGCAGCGATCATACTACAGGTAACAGGCATATGTCCATCTCCAGCTGCAGCTGTCCAGGCCCTGTGTGCTTGACTCCCATTCTCTAGGGCCCTGAGGCTGACACTCAGCCTAAATACAGCCCTCCTCACCTTCCAACACAGCATCCTAGTCCTTATTCCATGAGAGCCCAGGTCAAGAGAAGTGAAACACTATCCCCTTGGCACACACATTGTACTTTCCCTCTATTGGGCCGAATGTAAAGGATCTGTTGTACTGATGGCCACACCAGTGTCCAGATTTTCCATGCAAAACGGAAGCTTCCAGGGTTCAGAAAGAGGGTGTTTTGATGGCTGTGAAATGTCTTTTAAAAGTGCCTCATGGGTTTTCAAATCCTTTTGAAACCTGAAGTTCGTTCTTGTGTATAGGGAATATTCTCACCTCTGGCCAGAAGGCCTTCCCAACTAGGAGTACACCTATCCTGGGTCAGGAGGTCTGCCAGCCTGCGATCTACTGGAGGGATTCCTGAGTATGTCCTCAGGGCCCAAGTTATAACAGCTGTTTCCAATTGCCTTTATTAGCAGCAGCCAGGCCCTCAGGTGAGGGGGGGGCTGTCTGTGGTCTATGGGCATGAGAGCTGCGGCCTTACAATCTCTACAAGCCAAGTTTGATCCTGTCATCAATGAACACAGTGTAGGAGGTTTTTGAAATCTGAGACACTGAAGAGGGAGAGGTTTTTACCCTGAGGCTTGCACTGGGAACTAGCCGCTGCCCTGTGTGTGTTGCCAGATTAGGAAACTTGTGGTGTCTGTTGATGTGGAGAGTCTCCTGGATGAGTTCCTTCTCGAGCCTTTTTCGATAGGTCCCGTTGGAGCTGCATATAGCTAAAGATTTGGAGATTTTACTCCTTTTGACAATTATTTTCCTGATGCACAGTTTCTCTACAGGTTTTAGCAATCAATTGTTGAATGTCATATCGAATCCATTGTAGAAAATGACTACATAAGTGTCTCTATCTCTATATGTAGAGGTCTCTCTCTCTATATTTATATATGTAACATGTAGAGATATGAAAATATTTTTAGCTAGAGACCTGGACAGGTCTGGATTAGGGTAGAAAAATGTATACGCCTGGCCCTTCTGAGCTACAGTCATGAGAGACATCTCACAGAGCCATATCGTTTATCACTCTACAAATCTCTCTCAGCACAAACTACCGCTGCCATAACATCTACTTCCCTCTTGCTCATTTTATCCACCGAGTCCTATCCGAAAACTGTAAATCAAAGAAGAAATAAACATAGTGCAGTTTTCTGCAAACAGGACAGGCTGACGCTGGACGAGGGAGATGAAATAAGCCAGCCTGCATATTGGCTGGAGCATCACTAATACTACATCCAATTTCGAGAGGCCAGGGTTGTTTTGGAGAGTGGGCTGCAGGCCGAGTGTTGCTTCTCAGAGTGGGGTAAGACCTAGATGTTCTCAGTGTAACCTTTCCTCACAAACATAAAATAACTATGCCACTTGTAAGAAGTATGCATGGAAATGGAGGATTTGTCTTCAGAACTCTGGCACTAATCAACCACAAGTCACAGTCAGAACTCTGGCACTAATCAACCACAAGCCACAGTCAAGAGAGACATCTCACAGAGCCATATCGTTTATCACTCTACAAATCTCTCTCAGCACAAACTACTGCTGCCATAACATCTACTTCCCTCTTGCTCATTTTATCCACCGAGTCCTATCCGAAAACTGTAAATCAAAGAAGAAATGGACATAGTGCAGTTCCCTGCACACAGGAGAGGTTGAGGCTGGACCAGGGGGATGAAATATGCCAGCCTGCATTTGGCTGGAGCATCACTAAAACTACTTCCGATTTTGCGAGGCAGGGGCAGTTTTGGAGAGTGGGCTGCAGGCCAAGTGTTGCTTCTCAGAGTGGGCTAAGACCTAGGTTTTCTAAGTGTAACCTTTCCTCACAAACAAAAAATAACAATGCCACTTGTTAGAAATATGCATGGGAATGGAGGCTTTGTATTCAGTGCTCTGGTACTGATCAACACAGGGCCAGAATTTCTGTCCTTTTCAGTCACTGTCATTCTGTCTCTCTGACTGTCTCTGTCTGCCTTCTTCCCTGGAACCTTTGTGGAAGTCAGTGCATGCATCGTGAACTCGGTCTTCCTGGTGTTGAAATTTTCCTTTCTTTGCCCTTTGGATTACTCAGTCCCATGCATATTGAATAGTATACAGTGGAACTGAGGAGACAGTGTTACTGCTGCAGGTAACAGGCATATGTCCATCTCCAGCTGCAGCTGCCCAGGTCAAGATCAGTGAAACTCTACCACCGTGGCACACACATACTGCTTTCCCTCTATTGGGCCGAATGTAAAGGCTCTGTGGTACTGATGGCCACACCAGTGTTCAGAGTCTCCATGCAAAACGGAAGCTTACAGCGTTCAGAAAGAGGGTGTTTTGATGCCTGTGAAATGTCCTTTCCAAGTGCCTCCTGGGGTTTCAAATACTTTTGAAACCTGAAGTTCTTTCTTGTATCTAGAGAATATTCTCACCTATGGCCCGAAGGCCCTCCCAACTAGAAGCACAGCTATCCCGCAGTCAGGAGGTCTGCCAGCATGCTAGCTCCTGGAGGGATTCCTGAGTATGTCCTCAGCTCCCAAGTTGTAACAGGTGTTTCCAATTGCCTTTATTAGCAGCAGGCAGGCACTAAGGTGAGGGGCAGGGCTGTGATCTCCACTGGAAGCGCCTAATTCAGCCAATGGAGGCATCCATCTTCCTTTTATTCCTCCATAGCTAGGGCCCGGGGACTTTGTGCTTCCGGCAAGCAGAGCGACTTTGTATGGGACACTCATGCATGCCTACTTCTGAGAATCTGAGTGTGATGTGTGGACACCAGGACACCATGATCAGGAATGTGAGGCAGCAGGAGCAATTGCCTTAGCCAGACCCAAAGGGTAGGTGTAAGGGTCCGGGTTCATCCACTATTGATTGGTCAAACACAGTTCCCATCTATGTTGAAACACAGCTCTTTCTGGGTACTTTCTGTGCTTGTAATCTGCTGCTCTGAGCAGTGAACTGAGACCCTGGAGGCTGCGTAGGCAGCCAAACGTGACTGGACAGGTTCATGCCCCTGAATTCTGAGGGGTGCCACAGCTTCCTCCGGATGATAGATAGTGAGGCATGGGATTGAATAGGGAACTCAGGAGATTTAGACATGAGAGTCACTTTTCATATGCATTCTTGCTTAGCCTGAATCTGGGCTAGCTTGCTTGCCCTGACCAGATAGGTTCTCCGTATATAAGTTGCAGGTGAGGCTGGCTACTTGACACCCATGCTCTGAGTCTACTACAGGTGAGCTCTGAGAACACACAAACACACAGTCAGACAGACAGACAGACACACACACACACACACACACACAGTACTGTCAGGTCTGGTAGTACAGCATATGGTGAAGGCTGGGGCTGTCTGGGGTCTGTGGGCATGAGAGCTGCTGCCTTACAATCTCTACAAGCCAGGTTTGAAGCTATCATCAATGAACACAGTGTAGGAGGTTTTTTTATTCTGAGACAATGAAGAGGGAGAGGTTTTTGCCCTGAGGCTTCCACTGGGAAGTAGCAGCTCCCCTGTCTGTGTTGCGAGACTAGGAAACTTGTGCTGCCTGTCCATGTGGAGAGTCTCCTGGATGAGTTCCTTCTCGAGACTTTTTCGATCGTTCCGATGGAGCTGCATATAGCTAATGATTTGGAGATATAACTCTTTTGGACAATTCTTTTCCTGATGCACAGTTTCTCTCATATATAGTGATGGCCACACCAGTGTCCAGATATTCCATGCAAAACGGAAGCTTCCAAGGTTCTGAAAGAGGGTGTTCTGATGGCTGTGAAAAGTCTTTTCCAAGTGACTCATAGGGTTTCAAATCCTTTTGAAATCTGAGGTTCTTTCTTTTATTCTCAGCTCTGGCCAGAAGGCCCTCCCAACTCGGAGCACAGCTATCCTGGGTCAGGAGGTCTGCCAGCCTGCTAGCTCCTAGAGGGATTTCTGAGTATGTCCTCAGGACCCAAGTGGTAACAGCTGTTTCCAATTGCCTTTATTAGCAGCATCCATGCACTCAGGAGAGGGGATGGGCTGTGATCTCCACTGGAAACTCCTAATTCATCCCATGGAGGCATCCACCTTCCTTTTGTCTCTCCATAGCAAGGGCCCTGGGAGCCCTTTGTGATTCCTGCAAGCAGAGAGACTTTGTATGGGACACTCATGGATGACTACTTCTAGGAATCTCTCTGAGTGTGATGTGTGGACACCAGGACACCATGATCAGGGATTGTGAGGCCACAGGAGCAATTGCCTTAGCCGGACCCAAAGTGTAGGTGTAAGGGGTCGGGTTCATCCACTATTGTTTTGTCAAACACAGTTCCCATCTATGTTGGAACTCTTTCTGGGTTCTTTCTGGGATTCTAATCTGCTGACCTGAGAGGTGGACTGGGAGGCTGGAGGCTGAGTATGAAGCCAAACGTGACTGGAAAATGTCATGCCCCTGAATTCTGAGGGGTGCCCCAGCTTCCCCCATTGTGAGTGTTTGATTATAGTGAGGCATGAGATTGAATCAGGAACTCAGGAGAGCGAGACATGAGAGTCCCTTTGCATATGCATTCTTGCTGAGCCAGAATCTTGGCTAGCTGGATTTCCCTAACCAGCTAGTTTCTCTGTACATAAGTTGCAGGTGAGGCTGGCTACCTTGCCAACCATGCTCTGAGACTACTATAGGTGAATTCTGAGCACACACAAACACACAGTGACAGACAGACAGACAGACACACACACACACACACACACACACACATTACTGTCAGGTCTGGTAGTACAGAATATGGTGAAGGCTGGGGCTGTCTTGGTCTGTGGGCATGAGAGCTGCTGCCTTACAATCTCTAAAAGCCAGCTTTGAACCTGTCATCAATGAACACAATGTAGGAGGTTTTTGAATTCTGGTCTCTTTCAACTCATCTATTTCTCTTCTCGCCTTCTTTGTCTCTAACTCTCACATGCTCTCACACACTCTTCTTCACTCATTAATATTTTACTTATATACTTATTTTACTGACAGGCCCAGATATAAAAAGAGAGTTACCAGAGCACTGATGAGCTCACTGTTGTGTTGGCGAATTCACCTAGGATACTTGAGCCTCAGTTTGTAAGTCTTTCTGACACAAGCCATATTCTGTCTCCTCTTTTCCATCGCAGTATCACTCAGAGTTTATAATAAAGTGATTTTTTGCAAAACATTTGGTACATTCTGATTTACAGCTCAATATTGAAACCATTGTAGCTCTTTTTGGCCCTGGTCACTTTGCTTCTTTTCAGATGTAAAAACACTAAAGAGGGATTGGTTTTTGCCCTGAGGCTTGCAATTGGAACTACCAGATGCACTGTGTCTGTTGCCAGACTAGGAAACTTGTGGGCCCTGTCCATGTGGAGAGTCTCCTTGATGAGTTCCTTCTAAAGCCTTTTTCGCTCTGTCCCTTTGGAGCTGCATATAGCTAATGATTTTGAGAGTTTACTCCGTAGTACAATTATTTTCCTGATGCAAAGTTTCTCTCCAGGTTTTAGCAATCAATTGTCTGAATGTCATATTGATTCCATTTTAGAAAATGACTACATCAGTGTCTCTCTCTCTCTCTCTCTCTCTCTCTCTATATATATATATATATATATATATATATATATATATGTATATATATATGTAACATGTAGAGGTCTGAAAATATTTTTTAGCTAGAGACCTGCACAGCTCTGGATTAGGGTAAGAATGCGGATACAGAAGGCCCTTCTAAGCCACTGTCATGAAACACATCTCACAGAGGCATTCATATACCTCTTATCACTCTACAAATCTCTCTCAGCCCAAACTACCGCTAACAAATCATCTACTTCCCTCTTCCTCTTTTTGTCCTCCGAGTCCTATCTCTAAACTGTAAATCAAAGAAGAAATAGATATAGTGTTGTTCCCTGCACACAGGACAGTCTGAGGCTGGACCAGGGAGTACAATGTGCCAGCCTGCATATTGGATGGAGCATCACTAAGAATACTTACAAATTGGAGAGGCGAGGGCAATTTTGGAGAGTGGGCTACAGGCCAAGTGTTGCTTCTCAGAGTGGGCTAAGACCTAGATGTTCTAAGTGTAACTTTTCCTCACAAACAAAAAATAACAATGCCACTTGTACGAAGTATGCATAGGCATGGAGGGTTTGTCTTCAGTGCTCTGGCACTGATCAACACAGGGCCAGAATTTCAGTCCTTTTCTGCCACTGGCATTCTGTCTGCCTGACTGTCTCTACATTCCTTCTTCACTGGGCCCTTATGGAAGTCAGTGCATGAATCGTGAACTTGGACTTCCCAGTGTTGAAACTTTTCTTTCTTTGCCCTTGGATTATTCAGTCTCCTGCATATGGCGTAGTATATTGGGGAACTGAGGAGACAGCGATCCTGCTGCAGGTAACAGGCATATGTCCATCTCTGGCTGCATCTGTCCAGGCCCTCTATGTTTGACTCCTATTCTCCAGGGCCCTGCGGCTGACACTTAGCCTAAATGCAGCCCTCCAAAATTTCCTGCACCCCGTCCTTGGACTTATTCCATGAGAGACCAGGTCAAGAGAAGTGAAACTCTATCCCCCTGGCACACACATTGTGCTTTCTGTCTATTGGGCCGAATGTAAAGTATCTGTGGTACTGATGACCACACCAGTCTCCAGATTTTCCACGCAAAACGGAAGCTTCCAGGGTTCAGAAAGAGGGTGTTTTGATGGCTGTGAAAATTCTTTTCCATGTGCCTCATGGGGTTTAAAATCCATTTGAAACCTGAATCTCTTTCTTGTTTCTAGGGAATATTCTCACCTCTGGCCAGAAGGCCAGCCCAACTAGGAGCACAGCTATCCTGGGTCAGGAGGTCTGCCAGACTGCTGGCTCCTGGAGGGATTCCTGAGTATGTCCTCATGGCCCAAGTGGTAATAGGTGATCCCAATTGCCTTTATTAGCAGCAGCCAGGCCCTCAGGTGAGGAGTGGGGCTGTGTCTCCACTTGAAACTCCTAATTCAGCCAATGGAGGCATCCATCTTCATTTTGTTTCTCCATAGCAATGGCCAGGGGAGTTTGTGCTTCCTGAAGACAGAGCGACTTTGTATGGGACACTCATGGATTCCTACTTCTGAATCTTTCTGAGTGTGATGTGTGGACACCAGTAGATCATGATCAGGGATTGTGAGGCCACAGGAGCAATTGCCTTAACCGGTCCCAAAGGGGAGGTATAAGGGGCCGGGTTCATCCACTATTGTTTGGTCAAACACAGTTCCCATCTATGTTGAAACACAGCTCTTTTTGGGTTCTTTCTGGGCTTGTAATCTGCTTCCACTGAGAAGTGGACTGGGAGCCTGGAGGCTGAGTATGCAGCCAAACGTGACTGGACAGGGTCCTGCCCCTGAATACTGAGGGGTGCCCCAGCTTCCCCAGTTGGCAGTGTTTGGATGATAGTGAGGCAATAATAATCAAGAAAATGGAAAGTCAAAAAAGAAAAAGGAAAATGAAATATTCCACTACTTCAAAGGGGCTACTCAGGACAATGCTTTCTTTGTTAAGATCTTCACAGCATACCATATGCAGAAAGGCAAAGACGCCATGTATTTTTTAAACTAGTTTTTATATTTATTTATTTATTTAGGTCGTTATTCATTTTTGTTATTGATGAATTACGTTTTCCATTTCACATAGACTAGGCCTCTGACACCAGCGGTCTCAAGTACCCCTAGATGGTACTCTGCCTCTACAAAACAAATCCATTGACCTGTCCATCCATCAATCCACCCATCCAGCTATCCATTCATCCATCTGTCCATCCTTCCGTCCATCCATCCATCCACCCAACAGTCAACCAAGCTAAGTACGGAAGGAGAACACTCGTTGAATGGTGAAGACAAACAACGATGCATAGGTAGGTTGCAAAGGGGCCAGTTCGGCTGAATAGGGCAGAGGGGCTGAACCAGGGAATGTGTTGGGGGGTGTGGGTGTGGGTGGGGAGAGCCGGAGACCCTGTTAGCTGGGTCATGTCAGGGGTAGAGTGGGGTTGGAAGGGGTTGCGAACGGCATTCACTGGAGAACCATCACAAGTGCTGGAGCTATTGAGCAGTGCACCCAGAAGAGAGGACTGACAAAGGAGAGAAGCAAAGTGCAGAGGAGAGGAGAGAGGATGGTGCGGACAGGAGAGGACAGGAGAGGACAGGAGTGGAGGGTACCTGAGAAACCTACCTGGACAAAGGCAGCATATAGACATCCAGGAAGGCCGGCAGGCATGCAGGCAGCTCTGGCGTGGGCTCACTGGATCCCGGGCACACCTCCACCTGTCTTCTCTTGGCTGCCAGCCCTGAGGTCCCTCGTCGGTCAGCACTGTCTTCCCATCCTTCCGTCCCTCTATGCCAGGGCCCAGGCGTCTGGGCGCTGCTGACTGACATAGTGGCAGGTCAGTTGGGCTGCCCAGTGCCATTGTCACCAGCACAGAATGCCTGGGGTTAGGACATCACAGAGGGCTCCTGTGGTTGCTAGGCCACGGGAACCCCGCCCATCCAGTTGACCAGCAGCCATGACCCCCACCATGAACTTGACCTGAGGGGTTGTGGCCAGCCACCAGAGCCAGAGCCCCAGGCCAAATCAGGTGCAGGTCGGCCGGGCCAAGAGGCTATGGGCAGATTGGTGTGTGTCTGGGCAAGAGGCTGGCATCTTACAGCCCAGGGCTGGGGACCAAGTTCCGCCAGGCCCTTGTCCCACCATGTGCACTGACACACAGTTTTGCTGACTGACTGACAGTCCCTGAACCAGAGATACCCACTCCAGGTCCCTGGGTTCCCTGAGCTGCCCCTGAGGGTTGGTGGGTGCCTGCCTGGACACATGCCTTCATAATGGAGGCCTCTATTAATCCCGTTGCCTACTGACAGCAGACCTCCTGCCCCTCCTCATCCTCCTCTTCTTCCTCCTCCTCTTCTCCTCCTCCTCCTCCTCCTCCACCTCGTCCTCTTTTTCCTCATCCTCAGAGGTACTCACTCAGGGCCCTTGGCCTAGGCAAGCCAGGGATGATGCTCTGGATGCTGTATCTTCTATCCAGTGGGTGGGTGCAGGAATCTGTTCCTGTCAGTCCATGATTCCTGGGACCTTCCATGCCTCCAGCTCCCCCCACTCTCTAGTCCAGAACCCTCCTCAAGGATGCCCCCTTTCCCCTTGCCCTCTGTCCCCCAGCTCCCCAACTAACATCTACTGTGTGCCTTCCTGCGCTACTTTACTGCCACCCTGCTTCTGCCATTCAGATCTGGGGGCCCAGGGCCAGCCCAGCTGCCTTCTCTCCATCCATCAGTGGGACCTGCCATAACCCCCTGTCACCACACACACACGGCCCTGCACACACTCACGGGCTCCCCTGACTGCAGCCTGCCTCTCAAACAGTCTCTTTTTGCCCCCTATCCCCCTTACAGTGTATCCCATGGCCCTCCACAGACACTTGGGCTTGAGCAGCACAGACATGCAACCAGCTCCCCTCGCCCCCACTCCATTTGCTCCAAGGTTATCAAGAGTCTTTTTTCATGCTGTAGTGGAGGGAGTTGAGATATTCCAATGTCCTGGGTAGCAAGAACTGCAAACAGTCCATCTATAATGTAACATTTGGGTCTCAGGCCGCCCAATCCCTAGTGCGCTGTGCAGACCGTTGACTGGCAAAAACACCCCATCTGAGTGTGAGATCTGGCTGGGATAGTGGCTCTTACTGTGGACTAGGAGACAGACAGACAGAGTTTTCAGGTTGAAAACCTATACTTCCCAGAAGATGGTCATTCGCTATGGTTAAAAAAAAAAGCTTTTTATTTATTTATTTCCCCTGCCTGGGTAACCTGTCTGCTGCCTGTTTCTCAGTGAAAAAAGGGAAAACCTTTTTTGGAGGGAAAAGGCCAAAATGCAGACAGGTGGACTCCATGGAGGGTGGATGGGGAGTTGCTCCTGCCCTGGAACAAGAGCTCCAGCTGCTGTTCCATGTGCTCTCTGATACCAGAGATCTCCGTTTGTCGTGTCATGACACTGTCTCCAGGACTGATCCTCAGGATAATGAGGATTCAAAACGAGGCAGGTCATATTGCCTTAAAAAGTAAATGCAGGGAGGTTTGGCGGTATGACAGAGGGTTAAGGGCTTGTGGCGCTCAAGAAAAGAGGGGACAGGTGGAAGGGTATGGGGTATCTCACCCAGACCCCCACCTGCAGGGGAGTCGCTTTACAGGGGATGAGCAGGTCTTTAGGGGCTCTATGTTTCTCTCCCATTCTGTATTTCCCCTTCTCTCTCCTTTTCTCTCTGTCCGATGTTCTGTCAGTAAGAACAACAACAGCAACAATAACCACCACAATGACCAAGCAACAAGGGCAGCGAAAGGGGAACAAATGGAGTGCAGGAGCTTTGGATTATTAGTGAAGCAGGCACTGAGCTGTGGCAATAACCCCTTGAGGCAATCAATCAATCAATGAATAAGTAATACAGGTAACAGAGATGTATATATCCCTGTGTGTTTCCACTGAGTTAATGTAAATGCACTTTAATTTACTTCTTCATTTATTTATTACCTTGCCACGAGAATTTCTTTTCATTGCTAAAAAAAAAGTGTCCCATCAAGGGTACCAGGTGGTGCCACACCCAGTTAAGCACTCATGTTACAATGCAGGAGGACTGGGCTTCAAGACCCTGGTCCCCACCTGCCGGGGGGAATCTTTACAAGTGGTGCAGAAGTGTTGCAGCTGTCTCTGTCTGTGTCTCAAACCCTCTATCCCTCCCTTCTGTCTCAATTCCTGTCTTTTTATTCCAATAAATAATCAAGAAAATGGAAAGTCAAAAAAGAAAAAGGAAAATGAAATATTTCACTACTTCAAAGGGGCTACTCAGGACAATGCTTTCCTTGTTAAGATCCTCACAGCATACCATATGCAGAAAGGCAAAGACTCCATGTATTTTTTAACCCAGTATTTATATTTATTTATTTATTTAGGTGGTTATTCATTTTTGTTATTGATGAATTCATGTCTTCCATTTGACATAGACTAGGGCTCTGACACCAATGGTCTCAAGTACCCCTAGATGGTACTCTGCCTCTACAAAACCAGTCCATTGACCTGTACATCCATCCATCCACCCATACAGCTATCCATCCAGCTATCCATCCATCCATCCATGCATCCATCCATCCATCCATCCATCCACCAGTCAACCAAGCTAAGGAGATCTCTCGTTGAATGTTGAAGACAAACAGTGATGCATAGGTAGGTTGCAAACGGGCCAGTTCGGCTGAATAGGGCAGAGGGGCTGAAACAGGGAATGTGTTGTTGGGAGTGGGTGTGGGTGTGGTGATCTGGAGACCCTGTGAGCTGGGTCACGTCCGGGGCAGGGAGGGGGTGGAAGGGGTTGCGAACAGCTGTCACTGGAGAACCATCAAAATGCTGGAGCTGTTGAGCAGGGCACCCGTAAGAGAGGACAGACAAAGGAGAGAAGCAAAGTGCAGAGGAGAGGAGAGGGTAGTGGATGGTGAGGACAGGAGAGGACAGGAGAGGACAAGAGTGGAGGGTACCTGAGAAACCTACTTGGACAAAGGCAGCATACAGACATCCAGGAAGGCAGGCAGGCATGCAGGAAGCTCTGGCCTGGGCTCCCTGGATACCGAGCACACCTCCACCTGTCTTCTCTTGGCTGCCAGCCCTGAGGTCCCTTGTCGGTCAGCACTGTCTTCCCATACTTCCGTCCCTCTGTGCCAGGGATCAGGCGTCTGGGCACTGCTGGCTGACCTAGTGGCAGGGCAGTTAGGCTGCATAGTGCCAGTGTGGCCAGCACAGAATAACATGGGCTAGGACATCACAGAGGGCTCCTGTGTTTGCTAGGCCACGGGGACCCCGCCCATCCAGTTGACCAGCAGCTACGACCCCCACCCTGAACTTGACCTGAGCGGTGGTGACCATCCACCAGAGCCAGAGCTCCAAACAAAGCAGGTGCAGTTCTGCCGGGCCAAGGGGATATGGGCAGATTGGTGTGTGTCTGGGCAAGGGGCTGGCATCTGACAGCCCAGGGCTGGGGAACAAGTTCCGCCAGGCCCCTGTCCCACCATTTGCACTGACACACAGTCTTGCTGACTGACTGACAGTCCTCGCCGCAGAGACACCCACACCAGGACCCTGGGTGCCCTGAGCTGCCCCTGAGGGTTGGTGGGTGCCTGCCTGGACACATGCCTCCGTAATAGAGGCCTCTATTAATCCCTTTGCCTACTGACAGCTGCCCTCCTACCTCTCCTCCTCCTCCTCCTCCTCTTCTTCCTCCTCATCTTCCTCCTCCTCCTCCTCCTACTCCTCCTCCTCCACATCCTCCTCCTTTTCCTCATCCTCAGAGGGACTCACTCAGGGCCCTTGGCCTAGGCAAGCCAGGGTTGATGCTCTGGCTGCTGCAGCTTCTATCCAGTGGGTGGGTGCTGGAATCTGTTCCTTTCAGTCCCTGGTTCCTGGGACCTTCCATGCCTCCAGCTCCCCCCACTCTCTAGTCCAGAACCCTCCTCAGGGATGCCCCCTTTCCCCTTGCCCTCTGTCCCACAGCTCCCCAAATAACATCTACTGTGTGCTTCCCTGCGCTACTTTACTGCCACTCTGCTTCTGCCCTTCAGCCCTGGTGGCCCAGGGCCAGCCCAGCTGCCATCTCACCATCCAGCAGGGGGACCTGTCCTAACCCCCTGCCACCACACCCACACACATCCCTGCATATACTCACGGGCTCCCCTGACTGCAGCTGCCTCTCAAACAGTCTCCTTCTGCTCCCTAGCCCCCTTACAGCCTCTGCCTCATCCCCCCACAGACACCTGGTCGTGAGCAGTGCAGACATGCAACCAGCTCCCCTCGCCACCACTCCATTTGCTCGAAGATTGTCAAGTCTTTTTTCATGCTGTAAGGGAGGGAGTTGAGACAGTCCAATGTCCTTGGGAGCAAGAAATGCAAACAGTCCATGTACAATGTAACATTTGGGTCTCAGGCTGCCCAATCCCTAGTGTGCTGTGCAGGTCTTTGACTGGCAAAAACACACCATCTGAGTGTGAGATCTGGCTGGGCTAGGGCTCTTTCAGTGGACTAGAAGACAGACAGACAGAGTTTTCAGGTTCAAAACCTGTACTTCCTAGAAGATGGTCATTCGTTACTCTTCAAAAAAAAGAAAAAATAAAAGCTTTTTATTTATTTTTCCCCTGCCTGGGTAACCTGTCTGCTGCCTGTTTCTCAGTGAAAAAAGGGAAAAACCTTTTTTGGAGGGAAAAGCACCAATATGCAGGCAGGTGGACTCCATGGAGGGTGGATGGGGAGTTGCTCCTGCCCTGGTACTAGATCCCCAGCTGCTGTTCCAGGTGATCTCTGATACCAGAGATCTCTGTGTGTCGTGCCATGACACTGTCTCCAGGACTGATCCTCAAGATAATGAGGATTCAAAACGAGGCAGGTCATATTGCCTTAAAAAGTAAATGCAGGGAGGTTTGGCAGTATGTCAGAGGGTTAAGGGCTTGTGGCGCTCAAGAAAAGAGGGGACAGGTGGAAGGGTCTGGGGTGTCTCACCCAGACCCACACCTGCAGGGGAGTCGCTTTCCAGGGGGTGAAGCAGGTCTTCAGGTGCTCTATCTTTCTCTCCCACTCTGTATTTCCCCTACTATCTCCTTTTCACTCTGTCCAATGAAAGTGTCAGTAAGAACAACAACAGCAACAATAATCACTAGAGTTACCAAGCAACAAGGGCAGTGAAAGGGGAACAAATGGAGTGAAGGAGCTGTGGATTATTCGTGGCGCAGGCACTGAGCTGTGGCAATAACCCCTTGAGGCAATCAATCAATCAATGAATAAATAATACAGGTAACAGAGATGTATACGTCCCTGTGTGTTTCCACTGAGTTAATGTCAATGCACTTTTATTTATTTCTTCATTTATTTATTTATTACCTTGCCACGAAAATTTCTATTCCTTGCTAAGAACAGTGTCCCATCAAGAGTATCAGGTGGTGCCACAACCAGTTAAGCACTCATGTTACAATGCAGGAGGACTGGGCTTCAAGACCCTGGTCCCCACCTGCCGGGGGAAATCTTTACAAGTGGTGCAGAAGTGCTGCAGCTGTCTCTCGCTGTGCATCAAACTCTCTATCCCTCCCTTCCCTCTCAATTCCTGTCTTTTTATTCCAATAAATAATGAAGAAAATGGAAAGTCAAAAAAGAAAAAGGAAAATGAAATATTCCACTTCTTCAAAGGAGCTACTCAGGACAATGCTTTCCTCGTTAAGATCCTCACAGCATACCATATGCAGAAAGGCAAAGACGCCATGTATTATATAACCCAGTTTTTACATTTATTTATTTATTTAGATGGTTATTCATTTTTGTTATTGATGATTTCATGTTTTCCTTTTGACATAGACAAGGGCTCTGACACCAATGGTCTCAAGTACCCCTAGATGGTACTTTGCCTCTACAAAACCAATCCATTGACCTGTACATTCATCCATCCACCCATCCAGCTATCCATCCAGCTATCCATCCATCCATCCATCCATCCATCCATCTATCCACCAGTCAACCAAGCTAAGTACAAAAGGATATCTCTCGTTGAATGGTGAAGACAAACAATGATGCATAGGTAGGTTGCAAAGGGGCCAGTTCGGCTGAATAGGGCAGAGGGGCTGAACCAGGGAATGTGTTGTGGGGGTGTGGGTGTGGGTGGGGTGATCCGGAGACCCTGTGACCTGGGTCACGTAAGGGGCAGGGAGCGGGTGGAAGGGGTTGCAAACAGCTGTCACTGGAGAACCATCACAAGTGCTGGAGCTGTTGAGCAGGGCACCCAGAAGAGAGGAAAGATGAAAGAGAGAAGCAAAGTGCAGAGGAGAGGAGAGGGGAGTGGATGGTGAGGACAGGAAAGGACAGGAGAGGACAGGAGTGGAGGGGACCTGAGAAACCTACCTGGACAAAGGCTGCATAGAGACATCCAGGAAGGCAGGCAGGCATGCAGGTAGCTCTGGACTGGGCTCCCTGGATCCCGGGCACACCTCCACCTGTCTTCTCTTGGCTGTCAGATTCCCTGAGGTCCCTCATCGGTCAGCACTGTCTTCCCATCCTTCCGTCCCTCTGTGCCAGGGCCCAGGCATCTGGGCGCTGCTGGCTGACCAAGTGGCAGGGCTGTTGGGCTGCCCACTGCCAGTGTTTCCAGCACAGAATGCCTGGGGTTAGGACATCACAGAGGGCTCCTGTGGTTGCTAGGCCACGGGGACCCCGCCCAACCAGTTGACCAGCAGCCATGACCCCCACCCTGAACTTGACCTGAGGGGTGGTGGCCAGCCACCAGAGCCAGAGCCCCAGGACAAACAGGTGCAGGCCAGCCGGGCCAAGGGGATATGGGCAGATTGGTGTGTGTCTGGGCAATGGGCTGGCATCTGACACCCCAGGCCAGGGACCAAGTTCCGCAAGGCCCCTGTCCCACCATTTGCACTGACACACAGTCTTGCTGACTGACTGACAGTCCCCGCCCCAGAGATACCCACACCAGGTCCCTGAGTGCCCTGAGCTGCCCCTGAGGATTGCTCGGTGCCTGCCTTTACACAAGCCTCAATAATGGAGGCCTCTATTAATCCCGTTGCCTACTGACAGATGCCCTCCTGCCCCTCCTCATCCTCCTCCTCTTCCTCCTCTTCTTCCTACTCCTCTTACTCCTCCTCCTCATCCAACTCCTCCTCCTCCACCCCCTGCTCCTCTTCCTCAACCTCAGAGGGACTCACTCAGGGCCCTTGGCCTAGGAAAGCCTGGGCTGCTGCTCTGGCTGCTGCAGCTTCTATCCAGTGGGTGGGTGCAGGAATCTGTTCCTGTCAGTCCCTGGTTCCTGGGACCTTCCATGCCTCCAGCTCCGCCAACTCTCTAGTCCAGACCCCTCCTCAAAGTTGCCCCCTTTCCCCTTGCCCTCTGTCCCCCAGCTCCCCAACTAACATCTACTGTGTGCCTCCCTGCGCTACTTTACTGCGACCCTGTTCTGCCCTTCAGTCCTGGGGGCCCAGGGCCAGCCCAGCTGCCATCTCACCATCCAGCAGGCGGACCTGTCCTAACCCCCTGCCTCCACACCCACACACAGCCCTGCACACACTCACGCGCTCCCCTGCCTACAGCCTGCCTCTCATACAGTCTCCATCTTCCCCCTACCCCCCTTACAGCCTCTGCCTCGGCCCCCCACAGACACCTGGCTTGAGCAGCGCAGACATGCAACCAGCTCCCCTCGCCACCACTCCATTTGCTCGAAGGTTGTCAATCGTCTTTTTTTCATGCTGTATGGGAGGGAGTTGAGACAGTCCAATGTCCTGGGGAGCAAGAACTGCAAACAGTCCATCTACAATGTAACATTTGGGTCTCAGGCCGCCCAATCCCAGTGCGCTGTGCAGACCTTTGACTGGCAAAAACACCCCATCTGAGCATGAGATCTGGCTGGGCTAGTGGCTCTTTCTGTGGACTAGGAGACAGACAGACAGAGTTTTCAAGTTCAAAACCTGTACTTCCCAGAATGTGGTCATTCTCTATGGTTAAAAAAAGAGCTTTTTATTTTTTTTTCCCCTGCCTGGGTAACCTGTCTGCTGCCTGTTTCTCAGTGAAAAAATGGAAAAACCTTTTTTGGAGGGAAAAGGACCAAAATGCAGGCAGGTGGACTCCATGGAGGGTGGATGGGGAGTTGCTCCTGCCCTGGCACTAGAGCCCCAGCTGCTGTTCCAGGTGATCTCTGAAACCAGAGATCTCCACGTGTCATGTCATGACACTGTCTCCAGGACTGATCCTCAGGATAATGAGGATTCAAAACGAGGCAGGTCATATTGCCTTAAAAGTAAATGCAGAGAGGTTTGGCAGTATGTCAGAGGGTTAAGGGCTTGTGGCGCTCACGAAAAGAGGGGACAGGTGGAAGGTTGTGGGGTGTGGCGGCCAGACCCCCACCTGCAGGGGAGTTGCTTTACAGGGGGTGAATCAGGTCTTTAGGGGCTCTATGTTTCTCTCCCACTCTGTGTTTCCCCTGCTCTCTCTTTTTCTCTCTGTCCTATGCAAGTGTCAGTAAGAACAACAACAGCAACAATAACCACCACAGTGACCAAGCAATAAGGGCAGCGAAATGGGAACAAATGGAGTGCAGGAGCTGTGGATTATTTTTGGCGCAGGCCCTGAGCTGTGGCAATAACCCCTTGGGCAATCAATCAATCAATGAATAAGTAATACACGTAACAGAGATGTATATGTCCCTGTGTGTTTCCACTGAGTAAATGTCAATGCACTTTTATTTATTTCTTCATTTATTTATTTATTACCTTGCCACTCCAATTTCTATTCCTTGCTAAAAACAGTGTCCCATCAAGGGTACCAGGTGGTGCCAGACCCAGTTAAGCTCTCATGTTACAATGCAGGAGGACTGGTCTTCAAGACCCTGGTGCCCACCTGCAGGAGAAATCTTTACATGTGGTGTAGAAGTGCTGCAGGTGTCTCTCTATGTGTCTCAAACTCTCTATCCCTCCCTTCCCTCTCAATTCCTGTCTTTTTATTCCAATAAATAATCAGCAATTGCCTTAGCTGGACCCAAAGGGTAGGTGTAAGGGACCGGGTTCATCCACTATTGTTTGGTCGAACACAGTTCCCATCTATGTTTAAACACAGCTCTTTCTGGGTACTTTCTGTACTTGTAATCTTTTGCCATAAGCAGTGGACTGAGAGACTGGAGGCTGAGTAGGCAGCCAAACGTGACTGGACCTGCTCATGCCCCTGAATTCTGATGGGTGCCCCAGTTTCCCCTTTGGCAGTGTTTGGATGAGAGATAGTGAGGCATGGGATTGAATAGGGAATTCAGGAGATTTAGACATGAGAGTCCCTTTGCACATGCATTCTTGGTTAGCCAGAATCGGCGCTAGCTGGCTTGCCCTGATGAGCTAGGTTCTCTGGACATAAGTTGCAGGTGAGGCTGGCTCACTTGACACCCATGCTCCGAGAATACTACAGGTGAGCTCTAAGCACACACAGACACACACAGTCAGACAGACAGACAGACACACACACACAATTACTCTCAGTTCTGGTAGTACAGCATATGGTGAAGGCTGGGGATGTCTGTGGTCTGTGGGCATGAGAGCTGCTGCCTTACAATCTCTATAAGCAAGGTTTGATGCTGTAATCAATGAACACAGTGTAGGAGTTTTTTGAATTCTGAGACACTGAAGAGGGGGAGGTTTTTTCCCCTGAGGCTTGCACTGGGAACTACCAGATGCCCTGTGTATGTTTCCAGACTAGGAAACTTGTGCTGCCTGTCCATGTGGAGAGTCTCCTGGATGAGTTCCTTCTCGAGCATTTTTCAAACTGTACCAATGGAGCTGCATATAGCTAATGATTTGGAGATTTTAGTCCTTTAGACAATTCTTTTCCTGATGCACAGTTTCTCTCCAGGTTTTAGCAATCAATTTTCTAAATGTCATATCGAATCCATTGTATAAAATGACTACATCAGTGTATCTCTCTCTCTCCATATATACATATATAACATGTAGAGGTCTGAAAATATTTTTTTAGCTAGAGACCTGCTCAGCTCTGGATTAGGGTAGTAAAGTGGATACACCTGGCCCTTCTGAGCCACAGTCATGAGAGACATCTCACAGAGCCATTCGTATACCTCATCACTCTACAAATCTCTCTCAGCACAAACTACAGCTGCCAAATCATCTACTTCCCTCTTGCTCTTTTTGTCCACGGAGTCCTATACCAAAACTGTAAATCAAAGAAGAAATAGATATAGTGCAGTTCCCTGCACACAGGACAGGCTGAGGCTGGACCAGCAAGATGAGATACTCCAGCCTGCATCTTGGCTGGAGCATCACTAAGATTACTTCCATTTGGAGAGGCGAGGGCAGTTTTGGAGAGTGGGCTGCTTGCCGTGTTGATTCTCAGAATGGGCTAAGACGTAGATGTTCTAAGTGTAATGTTTCCTCACAAACATAAAATAACAGTGCCACTTGTAAGAAGTATGCATGGGCATGGAGGTTTTGTCTTCAGTGCTCTGGCACTGATCAACACAGGGCCAGAATTTCAGTAATTTTCTGTCTCTGTCATTCTGTCTCTCTGACTGCCTTCCTCACTGGGCCTTTACTGGAAGTCAGTGCATGCATTGAAGACTCTGTCTTCCTGGAGTTAAAAATTTCCATTCTTTGCCCTTTGGATTATTTAGTCTCATGGATATGACATAGTACATAGGGGACCTGAGAAGAAAGCTATCCTGCTGCAGGTAACAGGCATATGTGCATCTCAAGCTGCAGCGATCCAGGCCCTCTGTGCTTGACTCCCATTCTCCAGGGCCCTGAGGCTGACACTCAGCCTAAATGCAGCCCTCCTCAATTGCCTGCACCACACTTGTCCTTATTCCATGAGAGCCCAGGTCAAGAGAAGTGAAACTCTATCCCCCTGGCAAAAACATTGTGCTTTCCCTCTATTGGGCCGAATGTAATGGATCTGTGGTACTTATAGCCACACGAGTTTCCATATTTTCCACGTGAAATGGAAGCTTTTAGGGATCAGAATGAGGGTGTTTTGATGGCTGTGAAATGTCTTTTCCAAGTTACTCATGGGCTTTCTATTCCTTTTTAAACCTGAAGTTCTTTCTTGTATCTAGGTAATATTCTCACCTCTGGCCAGAAGGCCTTCCCAAATAGGAGCACAGCTATCCCTGGGTCTGGAGGTCTGCCAGCCTACTAGCTCCTGGAGGGATTCCTGAATATGTCCTCAGGGCCCAAGTGGCAACAATTGTTTCCA
Organism: Erinaceus europaeus; assembly: GCF_950295315.1. Taxonomy (NCBI): domain Eukaryota; kingdom Metazoa; phylum Chordata; class Mammalia; order Eulipotyphla; family Erinaceidae; genus Erinaceus; species Erinaceus europaeus. The sequence continues at coordinate 140,847 of NW_026647623.1, read as the reverse complement.
ATAGTCTTTATTAGCAGCAACCAGGCCATCAGGTGAGGTTTGGGGCTGTGATCTCCACTGGAAGCTCCGAATTCAGCCAATGGAGGCATCCATCTTTCTTTTGTTTGTCTATAGAAAGGGCCCAGGGATTTTGTGTTTCTTGCAAGCAGAGCGACGTTGTGTGGGACACTCATACATGCCTACTTCTGGGAATCTCTCTGAGTGTGATTTGTGGACCCCATGACACCATGATCAGGGATTGAGGCCAGAGGAGCAATAGCTTTAGCTGGATCCAAAGGGTAGATGTAAGGGGCCTGGTTCATCCACTATTGTTTGATCCAACACAGTTCCCATCTATGTTGAAACACAGCTCTTTCTGGGCTTGTAATCTGCTGCCCTGATCAGTGGACTGAGAGTCTGGAGGCTGAGTAGGCAGATAAATGTGACTAGACAGGCTCATTCCCCTAAATTCTGAGGGGTTCCCCAGCTTATCCCATTGGCAGTTTTTGGATGATAGTGAGGGACTGGATTGAATCGGGAACTCAGGAGAGGGAGACATGAGAGTACCTTTGCATATGCATTTTTGCTTAGCCAGAATCTGTGCTAGCTGGCTTGCCCTGAACATCTAGGTTCTCTGTATATAAGTTGCAGGTGAGTCTGGCTACCTTGACACCCATGTTCTGTGACTACTACAGGTGAGCTCTGAGCACACACAGACACACAGACAGACAGACATACACACACACACACACACACACACATTACTGCCAGGTCTGGTAGCACAGCATATGGTGAAGGCTGGGGCTCTCTGGGGTCTGTGGGCATGAGAGCTGCTGCCTTACAATCTCTACAAGCCAGGTTTGAACCTGTCATCAATGAACACAGTGTAGGAGGTTTTTGAATTCTCATCTCTTTCCAGCAGAAATGGCTGGTGGGCGGGCCTTCCAGAGGCTGCGCAATGAGAGTGCTGCAGTCTTTTCCAAGTGCCTCATGGGGTTCCAAATCATTTTGAAACCTGAGGTTCTTTCTTTTATCTAGGGAATATTCTCCCCTCTGGCCAGAAGGCCCTCCCAACTAGGAGTACAGCTATCTTGGGTCAGGAGGTCTGCCAGCCTGCTAGCTCCTGGAGGGATTTCTGAGTATGTCCGCATGTCCCACGTGGTAACAGGTGTTTCCGATTGCCTTTATTAGCAGCAGCCAGGCCCTCATATGAGGGGAGGGGCTGTGATCTCCACTGGAAACTCCTAATTCAGCCCATGGAGGCATCCATCTTCCTTTTGTCTCTCCATAGTAAGTGCCTGGGGAGTTTGTGCTTCCTGCAAGCAGATCGACTTTGTATGGCACACTCATGGATGCCTACTTCTGGGAATCTCTTGAGGCTGGCTACCTTGCCACCCATTCTCTGAGACTACTATAGGTGAATTCTGAGCACACAAAGACACACAGTGACAGACAGACAGACAGACAGACAGACAGACACACACATTACTGTCAGGTCTGGTAGTACAGCATATGGTGAAGGCTGGGGCTGTTTGGGTCTGTGGGCATGAGAGCTGCTGCCTTACAATCTCTACAAGCCAGGTTTGAAGCTGTCATCAATGAACACGGTGTAGGAGGTTTTTGAATTCTGGTCTGTTTCCAACTCTTCTATTTCTCTTCTCCCCTTCTCAGTCTCTAACTCTCACATGCTCTCACACATTCGGTCTTCACTCATTAATATTTTACTTATATACTTATTTTACTGACAGGCCCAGATATACAAAGAGAGGTACCACAGCACTGCTGAGCTCTGGCTTGTTGTGTTGGCGATTTCAACTAGGTTTATGGAGTCACAGTTTGTAAGTCTTTCTGACACAAGCCATATTCTGTCTCCTCATTTCCATGCCAGTATCACTCAGAGTTTATAATAAAGTGATATTTTTTGCAAAACACTTGGTAAATTCTGATTTACAGCTCAATATTGACACCATTGCAGCTCTCTTTGGCACTTGGTCACTTTGCTTCTTTTCAGATGTAAAAACACTGAAGAGGGAGAGGTTTTTGCCCTGAGGCTTGCAATTGGAACTACCAGATGCACTGTGTCTGTTGCCAGAGTAGGAAACTTGTGGTGAATGTCCATGTGGATAGTCTCCTTGATGAGTTCCTTCTCGAGCCTTTTTCACTCTGTCTCGTTGGAGCTGCATATAGCTAATGATTTTGAGAGTTTACTCCTTAGTACAATTCTTTTCCTGATGCAGTTTCTCTCCAGGTTTTAGCAATCAATTGTCTGAATGTCATATAAAATCCATTGTAGAAAATGACTACATAAGTGTCTCTCTCTATATATTTATATATATATAACATGTTACATATATATACACTATATATATATATATATATATATATATATATATATATATATATATATATATATGTAACATTTAGAGGTCTGAAAATATATTTTAGCTAGAGACCTGCACTGCTCAGGATAAGGGGAAGAATGCGGATACAGAAGGCCCTTCTGAGCCAAAGTCATGAGAGATATCTCACAGAGCCATTCCTATACCTCTTATCACTCTACAAATCTCTCTCAGCACAAACTACCGCTTCCAAATCATCTACTTCCCTCTTGCTCTTTTTATCCACCGAGTCCTATCCCAAAACTGTAAATCAAAGAAGAAATAGACATAGTGCATTTCCCTGCACACAGCACAGTCTGAGGCTGGTCCAGGGAGATACAATACACCAGCCTGCATCTTGGCTTGAGCATCACTAAGACTACTTCCAAATGGAGAGGCGATGGCAGTTTTGGAGAGTGGGCTGCAGGCCACGTGTTGCTTCTCAGAGTGGGCTAATACCTAGATGTTCTAAGTGTAACCTTTCCTCACAAACATAAAATAACAATTCCACTTTTAAGAAGTATGCATGGGCATGGAGGATTTATCATCAGTGCTCTGGCACTGATCAACACAGGGCCAGAATTTCAGTCCTTTTCTATCTGTGTCATCCTGTCTCTCTGACTGTCTCTACGTGCCTTCTTCACTGGGCCCTTTTTGGATGTCAGTGCATGCATAGTGATCTCGGACTTCCTGGTGTTGATATTTTACTTTCTTTGCCCTTTGGATTACTTAATCTCCTGCATATGGCGTAGTACATTTGAGAACTGAGGAGACAGCAATCCTGCTGCAGCTAACAGGCATATGTCCATCTCCAGCTGTAGCTGTCCAGGCCCTCTGTGCTTGACTCCCATTCTCCAGGGCCCTGAGTCTGACACTCACCTAAATGCAGCCCTCCTCAATTTCCTACACCGCATCCTTGTCCTTATTCCATGAGAGACCAGGTCAAGAGAAGTGAAACTCTATCCCCCTGGCACACACATTGTGCTTTCCCTGTATTCGGCCCAATGTAAAGGATCGGTTGTGCTGATGGCCACACCAGTGTCCAGATTTTCAAAGCAAAACAGACGCTTCCATGGTTCTGAAAGAGGGTGTTTTGATGTCTGTGAAAAGTCTTTACCAAGATCCTCATGGGGTTTCACATCCTTTTCAAACTTGAAGTTCTTTATTGTATCTAGGTTATATTCTCACCACTGGCCAGAATGCCATCCCAACTAGGAACACAGCTATTCCGGTGTCAGGAGGTCTGCCAGCCTGCTAGCTCCTGGAGGGATTCCTGAGTATGTCCTCAGGCCCCAAGTGGTAACAGCTGTTTCCAATTGCCTTTATTAGCAGCAGCCAGGCCCTCAGGTGAGGGGCGGGGCTGCGATCTCCACTGGAAGCTCCTAATTCAGCCAATGGAGGCATCCATCTTCCTTTTGTCTCTCCATAGCAAGGGCCTGGGGAGTTTGTGCTTGCTGCAAGCAGAGCGACTTTGTATGGGATACTCATGGATGCCTACTTCTGGGAATCTCTCTGAGTGTGATGTATGGACACCAGTACACCATGATCAGGGATTGTGAGGCCACAGGAGCAATTGCCTTAGCAGGACCCAAAGGGGAGGTGTAAGGGGCCGGGTTCATCCACTATTGTTTGGTCAAACACAGTTCCCATCTATGTTGGAACTCTTTCTGGGTTCTTTGTGGGCTTGTAATCTGCTGCCCTGAGAAGTGGACTGGTAGCCTGGAGGCTGAGTATGCAGCCAAACGTGACTGGACAGGGTCCTGCCCCTGAATTCTGAGGGGTGCCCCAGCTTACCCCATTGGCAGTGTTTCGATGATAGTGAGGCATAAGATTGTATAGGGAACTCAGGAGAGCGAGACTTGAGGGTCCCTTTGCCTATGCATTCTTGCTGAGCCAGAATCTGGGCTAGCTGGCTTTCCCTAACCAGCTAGATTCTCTGTACATAAGTTGCAGGTAAGGCTGGCTACCTTGAAACCCATGCTCTGAGACTACTATAGGTGAGTTCTGAGCACACACAGACACACACAGAGTCAGACAGACAGACAGACACACACACACACACACACACACACACATTACTGTCAGGTCTGGTAGTACAGCATAGCGTGAAGTCTGGGGCTGTCTGGGGTCTGTGGGCATGAAAGCTGCTGCCTTACTATCTCTACAAGCCAGGTTTGAACCTGTCATCAATGAACACAATGTAGGAGGTTTTTCAATTCTGGTCTCTTTCCAACTCATCTATTCCTCTTCTCGCCTTCTCTGTCTCTAAATCTCACATGCTCTCACACACTCTGTCTTCTCTCATTAATATTTTACTTATATACGTATTGTAATGACAGGCCCAGATATACAAAGAGAGTTACCAGAGCACTGCTGAGCTCTGGCTTGTTGTGTTGGCGATTTCACCTAGGCTACTGGAGCCTCAGTTTGTAAGTCTTTCTGACACAGCCATATTCTGTCTCCTCATTTCCATGCCATTATCACTGAGAGTTTATATTAAAGATATACATACATATATAAATATATATATATTTATATATCTGTCATTTTTAGAATTGTTGACATATGTATTTGACCTTAATTCAGAAATACCACATTTATAACAGCCTAGTTTTTCAGAAATAATTCGCTATATAGTTGGAGCAGCATTCTATTCAAATATAAATAATAGAACCTTCCAATAACATTTCTAATAGTGTTTCTACCAGCATCCTTATTGTAATTATCATATCCCAGAACTTCCCTTCTTTTTCTAGTGTAAGCCACAATACTTATGTGTTTGTTTTCTTTTTCTGGAAATCTTAATTTCCCTGGATCCTGAAGTGTTAGGGAATTTTTGAAGCAGGTCTTCTTGTGGTTTTGTTTTCATTTTTTTATTTTTTAAAGTCCTCCTAGATCATCCCCATTTATTTGCATATTTATTTATTTGGTCAGGTATCACATGACGGGTCATTTCTTCTGCTTGATTGTTTTTCTCTTAAAATTGAAGGGAACTTTTGAGGCAGAATACATTTCCTGGGGGAAATACTACACACATATGGTGAAGGCTTGGGTTGTCTGGGGTCTGTGGGCATTAGAGCTGCTGCTTACAATCTCTACAACCCTGGTTGGAACTTGTCATGAATGGTCTATTTCCAACTCTTCTATTTCTCTTCTCGCCATCTCTGTCTCTGACTCTTACAGGCTCTCACTCACTCTGTCTGCACTCAGTAATATTTTACTTATATCCTTATTTTATTGACAGGCCCAGATATACAAAGAGAGTTGCCAATGCACTGCTGAGCTCAGGCTTGTTTTGTTGGTGATTTCCCCTAGGCTACTGGAGCCTCAGCTTTGTAAGTCTCTCAGACACAAGCCATATTCTGTCTCCTCATATCCATGGCAGTATGTCTCAGACTTTATAAAAATATATATAAATACATATACTTATATATACACATATATAAATATACATATATATATATATATCTGTCATTTTTGGAATTGTCAACCTATGTAATTGATCTTAATCAGAATTAACACATTTATAACAGCTTCCTTTTTCATTAATAATTTGACACATAGTTGGAGCAGGATTCAATACAATTATAACTAATAGAACCTTCCAGTAGAATTTCTAATAGCATTCTATCAGCATCTTTATTGTAATTATTATAGTACAGAAATTGCCTCCTTTCTCTAGTGTAAGCTTCAATAAATATGAGTTTCTTTTCAATCTCCTGAAATCTTAATTTCCCTGGACTCTGAAGTGTCTCGGAATTTTTGAAGCAGCCCTCTGTTTCTCAGCAGATGGTTTCTATGTTTCTGCTCTAATCAGGTCTTCTTGTGCTTTTTGCATTTATTTTTCATTTTTGTCAAATCCTCCTAGATCATCCAAATTTATTTGCATGTTTATTTATTTATTTAGTCCTATATTACATGAAGAGTCATTTATTCTGCTTGATGGATTTTTCATTATAATTGAAGGGAAGTTTACACTCACAATACATTTCCTGTGGTAAATACTACACACATATGGTGAAGGCTGGGGTTGTCTAGGTCTGTGGACATGAGACTGCTGCCTTACAATCTCTACAACCCAGGTTAGAACCTGTCATCAATGAACACAGTGTAGGAGGTTTTGGAATTCTGGTCTCTTTCCAACTCTTCTATTTCTCTTCTCACCATCTCTGTCTCTGACTCTCACAGGCTCTCACTCACTCTGTCTGCACTCATTAATATTTTACTTATATATTATTTATTGACAGGCCCAGATATACAAAGAGAGTTGCCAGAGCACTGCTGAGCTCTGGCTTGTTTTGTTGGCGATTTCACCTAGGTTTCTGGAGCCTCAGCTTTGTAAGTCTCTCTGGCACAAGCCATACTTTGTCTCCTCATAGCCATGCTAGTATCCTTTAGAGTCTATAATAAATATACACTTACATATATGTACATATATATACATATATATATGTATATATATACATATATACATATATATATGTATCAGTATATATATACATATATATGTATATATATACATATATATATGTATCAGTTATTTTTAGAATTGTTGCATTTTTTATTTGATCTTAATGCAGAATTACCGCATTTATAACAGCCTCCTTATTCATAAATAATTGGTCACATAGTTGGAGCAGGATTCACTACAATTTTAAATTATAAACCTTCCAGGAAATTTCCAATAGCCTTTCTTTCAGTATCCTTATTGTAATTATAGCACAGAACTTGACTCCATTTTCTATCGTAAGCTTCAATACGTATGCATTTCTTTTCATTCTTGTTAATTCTTAATTTTCCAGGACCCTAAAGTGTCAGAGAATTTTTGAAGCAGCCCTCTGTTTCTCAGCAGACGTTTTCTATATTTCTGCTATAATCAGGTCTTCCTGTGGTCTCTGTTTTTATTTTTTTCAAATCCTCGTAGATCATCCCCATTTATTTGCATATTTATTTATTTATTTAGTCCAATATCACATGAGGGGTCATTTCTTCTGCCTGATAGATTTTCTCTTATAATTGAAGGGAACTTCTGACACACAATACATTTCCTTTTCATGATACTACACACTACTACAACTACTACTGCACTGTTTTTGACAGTGACATCCAATGCACAATAGATTAGTATTGCATGGCTCTAGAGAATGCTCACTATTTAACCTACAATGTTTCTAACCTCCCAAATATTTATTCTGTTCTTTCTTGGGGGATGAATGGTTTACAGTCAACAGTTACATGTAATAGTGGGCAAGGGGGGTAATTTTTCCCACTTTCCCTGTATTTCTGTACATCACTGTAACTTTCGTATTGAGGAGAAGGAAACAGTCATAAATTGATAGAGCAGGGCCCAAGCAGGAAGAGAGACAGAAAGACAGCTGCAGCTCTGATTTGCCACTAGACCAACTTTTCCCTAGCTGGGTAAGTGGTGACCAGGGGCTCAAAATTGAGTCCTAGGCTTCCACAAGTTCTCTGGCATTCTTCCTTAGCCAGAATCTGGGCTAGCTGGCTTTCCCTGAACAGCTAGTTTCTCTGTACATAAGTTGCAGTTGGTGTTGGCTACCTTGACACCCATCCTCTGAGACTACTACAGGTGAGCTCTGAACACACACAGACACACACAGAGAGAGAGACCGACACACACACACACACACACACACACACACACACTACTGTCAGGTCTGGTAGTACAGCATATGGTGAAAGGTGGGGCTGTTTGGGGTCTGTGGGCATGAGAGCTCCTGCCTTACAATCTACAAGCCAGGTTTGAACCTGTCATCAATGAACACAGTGTAGGAGGTTTTTGAATTCTGGTCTCTTTCCAACTCATCTATTTCTCTTTTCGCCTTCTCTGTCTCTAATTCTCACATGCTCTTGCCGTCTCTGTCCTTAACTCTCACATGCTCTCACACACCCTGTCTTCACTCATGGTATTCAAGGCTGCTGGCCTATCACTGATTAGAGGCCCTGACCCTCCTGGGAGTGTCCAAGCACACTGGCCAATGGTATTGCTGGCAGGGGTTCTGGGCGTGGCCTAGGCCTCTGGCCTATCAGAGCCTGGCTGGCGCCCTGTGTGCGGGCCTTCTGAAGGAATCCCGCCAATGGGAGCTCAGAGCTGGCCTTAAAAGGATGGGCATGCTTCCAGGAAGTGCGAAGCAGGGTTCAGCCCAGGGCCCTGCCTTGAAGAAGCTGTCCAGTGCGCATGTGTATAACTCCGTTGGTGCCTGTGCCTCTGTGGTTGTGTGCGTGTGTGTGACTGTGAGAGTGTGTGTTTGTGTGTGTGTGTGTGTGTGAGGGAGAGACAGATAGAACAACAGTATCACTGTGGCATAGGTGATTTTGTGCAAAGCAATTGGCACATTCTGATATACAGCTCAATATGACACCATTATAGCTCTCCTTGGCCATTGGCCACTTTTCATCTTTTCAGATGTGAAGATACTGAAGAGGGAGAGGTTTTTGTCCTGTGGCTTGCACTGGGAACTAGAAGCTGCCCTGTGTGTGTTGCCAGACTAGGAAACTTGTGAGCCTGTCCATGTGGAGTGTCTCCTGGATGAGTTCCTACTCGAGCCTTTTTTGCTCAGTCCCATTGCAGCTGCATATAGCTAATAATTTGGAGATGTTACTCCTTTGGACAATTCTTTTCCTGATGCACAGATTCCCTCCAGGTTTTAGCAATCAATTGTTTGAATGTCATATCCAATACATTGTAGAAAATGACTACATAAGTATCTCGCTCTCTATATATATATGTAACATGTAGAGGTCTGAAAATATTTTTTAGCTAGAGACCTGCACAGCTCTGGATTAGGGTAGTAATGCGGAAACCAATGGCCCTTCTGAGCCACAGTCATGAAATACATCTTGCAGAGCCATTCGTATACCTCTTATCACTCTAAAAATCTCTCTCAGCACAAAAGACAGCTGCCAATCATCTACTTCCTTCTTGCTCATTTTGTCCACCAAGTCCTATCCCAAAACTGTAAATCAAAGAACAAATAGATATAGTGCAGTCCCTGCACACAGGACAGGCTGATGCTGGATCAAGGAGATGCAATAAGTCAGCCTGCATCTTGGCTGGAGCATCACTAAGACTACTTCTAATTTGGAGAGGCAAGGGCAGTTTTGGAAATGGGCTGCAGGCCAAGTCTTGCTTCTCAGAGTGGGCTAAGATCCTGATGGTCTAAGTGTTACTTTCCTCACAAACATAAAATAGCAATGCCACTTGTAAGAAGTTTGCATGGGCATGGAGCGTCTGTCTTCAGTGCTCTGGCAATGATCAACACAGGGCCAGAATTTCAGTCATTTCTGTTTTGCCCTAAGCATCTAGATTCTCTGTACATAAGTGGCAGGTGAGGATGGCTACCTTGCCAACCATGCTCTGAGAGTACTATAGGTGAGTTCTGAGCACACAGAGACACAAAGAGACAGACACACACACACACATTACTGTCAGGTCTGGTCGTACAGCATATGGTGAAGGCTGGGGATGTCTGGGGTCTGTAGGCATGAGAGCTGCTGCCTTACAATCTCTACAAGCCAGGTTGGAATCTGTCGTCAATGAACACAGTGTAGAAGGTTTTTGAATTCTGGTCTCTTTCCAACTCATCTATTTCTCTTCTCGCCTTCTCTGTCTCTAACTCTCACATGCTCTCACACACTCTGTCTTCAATCATTAATATTTTACTTATATACTTATTTTACTGACAGGCCCAGATATACAAAGAGAGTTACCAGAGCACTACTGTGCTCTGGCTTGTTGTGTTGGCGATTTCACCTAGGCTACTGGAGCCTCAGTTTGTAAGTCTTTCTGACACAAGCAATATTCTGTCTCCTCATTTCCATGACAGTATCACTCACAGTTTATAATAAACTGTTTTTTTTGCAAAACACTTGGTACATTCGGATTTACAGCTCAATATTGACACCATTGTAGCTCTCTTTGGCCATTGGTCACTTTTCTTCTTTTCAGATGTAAAAACACTGAAGAGGGAGAGGTTTTTGCCCTGAGGGTTGCACAGGGAACTACCAGCTGCCCTGTGTCTGTGTCTGTTGCCAGACTAGGAAACTTGTGGAACCTCTCCATGTGGAGAGTCTCCTGGATGAGTTCCTTCTCTAGACTTTTTCGCTCTGTCCAGTTGGAGCTGCATATAGCTAAGGTTTTTGAAATTTTACTCCTTTGGACAATTCTTTTCCTGATGCACAGTTTCTCTCCAGGTTTTAGCAATCAATTTTCTGAATGTCCTATTGAATCCATTGTAGAAAATGACTACATCAGTTTCTCTCTATATACATATATATGTATATATATATATATATATATATATATATATATATATGTAACATGAAGAGATCTGAAAATATTTTTTAGCTAGATACCTGCACAGCTCGGGATTAGATTAGTAATGAGGATACACCTGGCCCTTCTGAGCCACAGTCATGAGAGACATCTCACAGATCCATTCTTATAAGTCTTATCACTCTACAAATCACTCTCAGCACAAACTACCGCTGCCAAATCATCTACTTCCCTCTTGCTCTTTTTGTCCACCGAGTCCTATCCCAAAACTGTAAATCAAAGAAGAAATAGTTAGTGCAGTTCCCTGCACACAGGATAGTCTGATGCTGGACCAGGTATATGCAATACACCAGCCTGCATCTTGGCTGGAACATCACTAAGACTACTTCCAAAATGGAGAGGCGAGGGCAGTTTTGGAGAGTGGGCTGCAGGCCAAGTGGTGCTTCTCAGAGTGGGCTAATACCTAGGTGTTCTAAGTGTAACCGTTCCTCACAAACATAAAATAACAATGCCACTTGTTAAAAGTATGCATGGGCATGGAAGGTTTGTCTTCAGTGCTCTGGAACTGATCAACACAGGGCCAGAATTTCATTCCTTTTCTGTCTCTGTCATTATGTCTCTCTAACTGTCTCTATGTGCCTTCTTCACTGGGCCCCTATTGAAGTGAGTGCATGCATCCTGAACTAGGACTTCCTGGTGTTGAAATTTTCCTTTCTTTGCCCTTTGGATTATTCAGTCCCCTGATTATGGAGTAGTACATTGGCGAAGTGAGGAGACAGTGATCCTGCTGCAGGTAACAGGCATATGTCCATCTCCAGCTGCAGCTGTCCAGGCCCTCTGTGCTTGACTCCCATTCTCCAAGGCTCTGAGGCTGACACTCAGCCTATATGCAGCACTCCTCAATTTCCTGCACTGCATCCTTGTCCTTATTCCATGAGAGCCCAGGTCAAGAGTAATGAAACTCTATTCCGCTGGCACACTCATTGGGCTTTTCCTCTATTGGGCCAAATGTAAAGGATCTGTGGTACTGATGGCCACACCAGTGTCCAGATTTTCCACGCAAAACAGAAACTTCCAGGGTTCAGAAAGAGGGTTTTTTGATGTCTGTGAATGTATTTTCCTAGTGCCTCATGGGGTTTCAAATCCTTTTGTATCCTGAAGTTCTTTCTTGAATCTAGGGAATATTCTCACCTCTGGCCAGAAGGCCCTCCCAACTGGGATAACAGCTATCATTCGGTCAGGAGTTCTGCCAAACTTCTAGCTCCTGGAGGGATTCCTGAGTATTTCCTTAGGTCCCAAGTGGTAACAGGTGTTTCTAATTGCCTTTATTAGCAGCAGCCAGGCCCTCAGGTGAGGGGCGGGGCTCTGATATCTGATAAGTTGATGGTGAGGCTGGCTACCTTGCCACCCATGCTCTGAGACTACTATAAGTGAGTTCTGAGCAAACACAGACACACACTGACAGAGAGACAGACAGACACACTCACACATTCATGTCAGGTCTGGTAATACAGCATATGGTGAAGGCTGGGGCTGTCTGGGGTCTGTGGGCATGAGAGCTGCTGCCTTACAATCTCTACAAGCCAGCTTTGAACCTGTCTTCAATGAACACAGTGTAGGAGGTTTTTGAATTCTGGTCTCTTTCCAACTTGTCTATTTCTCTTCTCGCCTTCTCTGTCTCTAAGTCTCACACACTCTGTCTTCACTCATTAATATTTTACTTATATATTTATATTACTGACAGGCCCAGATATAACAAGAGAGTTACCGGAGCACTGCTGTGCTCTGCCTTATTGTCTTGGCGATTTCACCTAGGCTACTGGAGTCTCAGTTTGTAAGTCTTTCTGTACAAGCCATATTCTGTCTCCTCATTTCCATGCCAGTATTACTCAGAGTTTATAATAAAGTGATTTTTTTTGCAAAACCCTTGGTACATTCTGATTTACAGCTCAATATTGACACCATTGTAGCTCTCTTTGGCCCTTGGTCACTTTTCTTCTTTTCAGATGTAAAAACACTGAGGAGGGAGAGGTTTTTGCCCTGAGGATTGCACTGGGAACTACCAGATGCACTGTGTCTTTTGCCAGACTTGTGGTGCCTAACTTGTGGTTTCCTAACTTGTGGTGCCTGTCCATGTGGAGAGTCTCCTTGATGGGTTCCTTCTCAATCCTTTTTCGCTATGTCCAGTTGGAGCTGTATATAGCTAATGATTTTGAGATTTTACTCCTTTGGACAATTCTTTTCCTGATGCACAGATTTTCTCCAGGTTTTAGCAATTAATTGTCTGAATGTCATATCGAATCCATTGTAGAAAATGACTACATCAGTCTCTCTCTCTCTCTCTCTCTCTCTCTCTCTCTCTCTCTCTCTCCATCGCTCTCTCTCTCTGTATATATATAACATGTAGAGATCTGAAAAAATTTATTACCTAGAGACCTTCACAGCTCTGCATTAGGGTAGTAATGCGGATACACCTGGCCCTTCTGAGCCACAGTCATGAAAGACATCTCACAGAGCCATTCGTATACCTCTTAACACTCTACAAATCTCCTTCAGCACAAACTACCACTGCCAAATCATCTACGTCCCTCTTGCTCTTTTTGTCCACCGAGTCCTATCCCAAAACTGTAAATCAAAGAAGAAATAGACATAGTGCAGTTCCCTGCACACAGGACAGTCTGAGGCTGGACCAGGGAGCTGCAATACGCCAGCCTCCATCGTGGCTGGAGCATCACTAAGACTACTTCCAAATTGGAGTGGCGAGGGCAGTTTTGGAGAGAGGGCTGCAGGCCAAGTGTTGCTACTCAGAGTGGGATAAGACCTAGATTTTCTAAGTGTAACCTTTCCTCACAAACATAAAATTACAATCTCACTTGTAAGAAGTATGCATGGGCATGGAGGGTTTGTCTTCAGTGCTCTGGCACTGATCAAAACAGGGCCTGAATTTCAATCCTTTTCTGTCTCTGTCATCCTGTCCCTCTGACTGTCTCTATGTACCTTCTTCACTGGGCCATTATGGAAGTCAGTGCATGCATCGCGAACTTGGACTTCCTGGTGTTGAAATTTTCCTTTCTTTGCCCTTTTGATTATTCAGTCTCCTGTATATGGCGTAGTACATTGGGGAACTGAGGAGATAGCGATCGGCTGCAGGTAATAGGCATATGTCCATCTCCAGCTGCAGCTGTCCAGGCTCTCTGTGCTTGACTCCCATTCTCCAGGGCTCTGAGGCTGACACTCAGCCTAAATGCAACCCTCCTCAATTTCCTGCACCGCATTCTTGTCCTTATTACATGAGAGCCCAGGTCAAGGGAAGTGAATCTCTATCCCCCTGGCACACACATTGTGCTTTCCCTCTATTGGGCCGAATGTAAAGGATATGTGGTACTGATGGCCACACCAGTGTCCATATTTTCCACGCAAAACGGAAGCTTTCAGGGTTCTGAAAGAGGGTATTTTCATGGCTGTGCAATGTCTTTTCCAAGTGCCTCTTGGGGTTTCAAGTCCTTTTGAAACCTGAAGTTCTTTCTTGTATCTAAGGCATATTCTCATCTCTGGCTAGAAGGCCCTCCCAACTAGGAGCACAGCTATCCTGGGGTCAGGAGGTCTGCCAGCCTGCTAGCTCCTGGAGGGATTCCTGAGAATTATGTCCTCAGGTCCCAAGTGGTAACAGGTGTTTCCAATTGCCTTTATTAGCAGCCATGCCCTCAAGTGAGGGGCGGGGCTGTGATCTCCACTGGAAACTCCAAATTCAGCCAATGGAGGGATCCATCTTCCTTTTGTCTCTCCATAGCAAGGGCCCGGAAATTTGTGCTTCCGGCAAGCAGAGCGACTTTGTATGGGACACCCATGGATGCCTACTTCTGGGAATCTCTGAGTGTGATGTGTGGACACCGGGACACCATGATCAGGGATTGTGAGGCCACAGGAGCATTTTCCTTAGCAGGACCCAAATGAGAGGTGTAATGGGCCAAGTTCATCCAGTATTGTTTGGTCAAACACAGTTCCCATCTAGGTTCAGAATCAGCTCTTTCTGGGTTCTTTCTGGGCTTGTAATCTGCTGTCCACTGAGAAGTATACTGCGAGCCTGGAGGCTGAGTATGCAACCAAACGTGACTGGACAGGGTCCTGCCCCTTAATTCTGAGGGGTGCCCCAGCTTCCCCCATTGGCAGTGTTTGGATGATAGTGTTGCATGAGATTGAATTGGGAACTCAGGAGAGAGAGACATGAGAGTCCCTTTGCATATGCATTCTTGTTTAGCCAGAATCTGGACTACATGGCTTTCCCTAACCAACTAGGTTCTCTGTACATAAGTTGCTGGTGAGGCTGGATACCTTGCCACCCATGCTCAGAGACTACTATAGGTGTATTCTGAGCACACACAGACACACACATACAGCCAGACAGACACACACACACACACATTACTGTCAGTTCTGGTAGTACAGCATATGGTGAAGGATGGGGCTGTCTGGGGTCTGTGGGCATGAGAGCTGCTGCCTTACAATATCTACAAGCCAGGTTTGAACCTGTCATCAATGAACACAGTGTAGGAGGTTTTTGAATTATGGTCTCTTTCCAACTCATCTATTTCTCTTCTCTCCTTCTCTGTCTCTAACTCTCACATGCTCTCACACACTCTGTCTTCACTCATTAATATTTTACTTATATACTTATTTTACTGACTGGCCCAGATATACAAAGAGAGTTACCAGAGCAGTGCTGAGCTCTGGCTTGTTGTGTTGGAAATTTCACCTAGGCTACTGTACCCTCAGTTTGTAAGTCTTTCTGACACAAGCCATATTCTGTCTCCTCATTTCCATGCCAGTATCACTCAGAGTTTATAATAAATTAATTTTTTGCAAAACACTTGGTACATTCGGATTTACAGCTCAATATTGACACCAATGTAGCTCTCTTTGGCCCTTGGTCACTTTTCTTCTTTTCAGATATAAAGACACTGAAGAGGGAGAGGTTTTTGCTCTGAGGCTCGCACTGGGAACTAGCAGCTGCCCTGTGTGTGTTGCCAGACTAGGAAACTTGTGGTGTCTGTCCATGTGGAGAGTCTCCTTGATGAGTTCCTTCTCGAGCCTTTTTCACTATGTCCAGTTGGAGCAGCTTATAGCTAATGATTTTGAGATTTTACTTCTTTGGACAATTCTTTTCCTGATGCACAGTTTCTCTCCGGGTTTTAGCAATCAAATGTCTGAATGTCATATAGAATCCATTGTAGAAAATGACTAAATCAGTCTCTCTCTCTCTCTCTCTCTCTCTCTCTCTCTCCCTATATATATATGTAACAAGTAGTGATATGAAAATATTTTTAGTTAGAGACCTGCACACCTCTGGATTAGGGTAGTAATGCGGATATACCTGGCCCTTCTGAGCCACAGTCATGAGAGTCATCTCACAGAGCCATTCTTATTCCTCTTATCAGTCTACAATTCTCTCTCAGCACAAACAACCGCTGCAAAATCCTCTATCTCCCTCTTGCTCTATTTGTCCACCGAATTCTATCCCCAAACTTAAATCAAAGAAGAAATAAACATAGTGCAGTTTCCTGCACACAGGACAGTCTGAGGCTGGACCAGGGAGCTGCAATATGCCAGCCTGCATCCTGGCTAGAGCATCACTAAGACTACTTCCAAATTGGAGAGGCGAGGGCAGTTTTGCAGAGTGGACTGCAGGCCAAGTGTTGCTTATCAGAGTGGTCTAAGACCTAGATATTCTAAGTGTAACCTTTCATCACAAACATAAAATAACAATGCCACTTGTTTCAGTCACTGTCATTCTCTCTCTCTGACTGTGTCTATGTGCCTTCTTCCGTGGACCCTTCGTGGAAGTCAGTGCATGCATCGTGAACTCTTTCTTCCTGGTGTTGAAATTTTCCTTTCTTTACCCTTTGCATTAGTTAGTCTCGTGCATATGGCGAAGTACAGAGGAGAACTTAAGAGACAGCGTTCCTGCTGCAGGTAACAGGCATATGTCCATCTCCAGATGCAGCTGTCCAGGCCCTCTGTGCTTGACTCCCATTCTCCACGGCCCTGTGGCTGACACTCAGCCTAAATGCAGCCCTCCTCAATTTCCTGCACCACATACTTGTCCTTATTGCATGAGAGGCCAGGTCAAGAGAATTGAAACTCTACCAACATGGCACACACAATGTGCTTTCCCTCTATTGGGCCGAATGTTAAGGATCTCTGGTACTGATGGCCACACCAGTATCCAGATTTTCCAGGCAAAACAGAAGCTTCCAGGATTCAGAAAGAGGGTGTTTTCATGGCTGTGAAATGTCTTTCCATGTGCCTCCTGGGGTTTCACTTCATTTTGAAACCTGAAGTTCGTTCTTGTATCTAGGGAATATTCTCACCTCTTGCCCGAAGCCCCTCCCAAGTAGGAGCACAGCTATCCCGGGGTCAGGAGTTCTGCCAGCCTGCTAGCTCCTGGAGGGATTCCTGAGTATGTCCTCAGGCCCCAAGTTGTAACAGGTGTTTCCAATTGCCTTTATTAACAGCAGCCAGGCCCTCAGGTGAGGGGCGGGGCTGTGATCTCACTGGAAGATCCTAATTCAGCCAATGGAGGCATCCATCTGCCTTTTGTCTCTCCATAGCAAGGGCCCTGAGAGTTTGTGCTTCCTGCAAGCAAAGCGACTTTGTATGGGACACTCATGCATGCCTACTTCTGGGAATCTCATAGTGTGATGTGTGGACACCAGGACACCATGATCAGGGATTGTGAGGCCACAGGAGCAATTGCCTTAGCCGGACCCAAAGAGTAGTTGTGAGGGGCCGGGTTCATCCACTATTGTTTGGTCAAACACAGTTCCCATCTATGTTGAAACACAGCTATTTCTGGGTCCATTCTTGGCTTGTAATCTGCTGCCCTGAGCAGTGGACTGAGAGTCTGGAGGCTGAGTAGGCAGCCAAACGTGACTGGACAGGCTCCTGCCCTTGAATTCTGAGTGTTTCCCTAGCTTACCCTGTGGGCAGTGTTTGGATGATAGTGAGGCATGAGATTGAATCGGGAACTCAGGAGAAGGAGACTTGAGAGTCCCTTTGCATGTGCATTATTGCGTAGCCAGAATACGGGCTAGCTGGCTTTCCCTACCCTCTAGGTTCTCTGTACATAAGTTGCAGGTGAGGCAGGATACCTTGACACCAATGCTCTGAGCACACACAGACACATACAGTCAGACAGACAAACAGACACACACACACATTACTTTCCAGCAGAAGTGGCTGGTGGGGGGTCCTTCCAGAGGATGCCCAATGAGCCTGCTACAGGGCCGTGTGGGCGGTGCTCAAATTGCTGGCCAATCACTGACTAGAAGCCTTGACACTCCTGTGCGTGTCCTAGCACACTGGTCAATGATAATGCTGGCAGGGGTTCTGTGCATGGCCTAGGCCTCTGGCATATAAAAGCATATCAGAAGTGGCTGGTGGTGGTCCTTCCAGAGGCTGCCCAATGAGCCTGCTACAGGGCCATGTGGGCGGTGCTCAAATTTCTGGCCAATAACTGACTAGAATCCTTGACACTCCTGGGAGTGTCCTAGCACACTGGTCAATGATAATGCTGGCAGGGGTTCTGTGCGTGGCCTAGGCCTCTGGCATATCAGAGCATGGCTGGTGTCTTGTCTGCAGGCCTTCTGAAGTAAGCCCGACAATTGGAGCTCAGAGATGGCCTTAAAAGGCTGGGCGTGCTGGCAGGAAGTGCGAATCAGGGTTCACCCAGGGCCCTACCTTGCAGAAGCTGTCCATTTTGCATGTGTATAACTCCGTTTGTGCCTGTGCCTCTGTGGATGTGTGCGTGTGTGTAACTGTGATAGTGTGTGTTTGTGTGTGTGTATGTGAGGGAGGGATAGAGAGAGAACAACAGAATCACTGTGGCACAGGTGATTTAGTGCAAAACACTTTGCACATTCTGATTCACAGCTCAATATTGAAACCATTGTAGCTCTCCTTGGCCCTTGGTCACTTTTCTTCTTTTCAGATGTAAAAACACTGAAGAGGGAGAGGTTTTTGTCCTGAGGCTTGCACTGGGTACTAGCAGCTGCCCTGTGTGTGTTGCCAGACTAGGAAACTTGTGGTGCCTGTCCAGGTGGACGGTCTCATGGATGAGATTTTACTCCTTTGGACAATTATTTTCCTGATGCACAGTTACTCTCTACGTTTTAGAAATCAATTGTCTGAATGTCATATCACATCCATTGTAGAAAATGACTACTTCATTGTGTTGCTCTCTCTCTCTCTCTCTCTCTCTCTCTATATATATATATATATATATATATATATATATATATATATATATATATATAACATATAGAGTTCTGAAAATATATTTTAGCTAGAGACCTGCAAGGCTCTGTATTCGGGTAGTAATTCGGATACACCTGGCCTTTCTAAGCCACAGTCATGAGAGACATCTCACAGTGCCATTCGTTTACCTCGTGTCACTCTACAAATCTCTCTCAGCACAAACTAGAGCTGCCAAATCATCTAATTCCCTCTTGCTCTTTTTGTCCACCGAGTCCTATACCAAAAATCAAAGAAGAAATAGACATAGTGCTGTTCCCTGCACACAGGACAGGCTGAGGCTGGACCAGGGAGATGAAATAGGCCAGCCTGCATTTGTCTGGAGCATCACTAAAACTACTTCCAATTAGCAGAGTCTAGGGCAGTTATGGAGAGTGGACTGCAGGCCAAGTGTTGCTTCTCAGGGTGCGCTAAGATCTAGATGTTCTAAGTGTAACCTTTCCTCACAAAAATAAAATAACAAAGCCACTTGTAAGGAGTATGCATGGGCATGGAGGGTTTGTCTTCAGTGCTCTGGCACTAATCAACACAGGGCCAGAATTTGTCCTTTTCAGACACTGTCATCCTGTCTGTCTCTACGTGCCTTCTTCCCTGGACCCTTCGTGGAAGTCAGTGCATGCATCATGAACTCGGTCTTCCTGGTGTTGAAATTTTCCTTTCTTTGCCCTTTGGAATACTTAGTCTTGTGCATATGGCGTAGTACAGAGGAGAACGTAAGAGACAGCGTTCCTGATGCAGGTAAAAGGCATATGTCCATCTCCAGCTGCTGCTGTCCAGGCCCTCTGTGCTTGACTCCCATTATCCAGGGCCCTGTGGCTGACAATCAGCCTAAATACAGCCCTCCTCAATTTCCTGCACCACATACTTGTCCTTATTCCATGAGATCCCAGGTCATGAGAAGTGAAACTCTACCACCCTGGCACACACATTGTGCTTTCCCTCTATTGGGCCGAATGTAAAGGATCTCTGGTACTGATGGCCACACCAGTGTCCAGATTTTCCTTGCAAAATGGAAGCTACCATGGTTCAGACAGAGGATGTTTTGATGGGTGTGAAATGTCTTTTCCAAGTGCCTCCTGGGGTTTCAAATACATTTAAAACCTGAAGTTCGTTCTTGTATCTAGGGAATATTCTCACCTCTGGCCCGAAGGCCCTCCCAACTCGGAGCACAGCTATCCCCGGGGTCAGGAGGTCTGCCAGCCTGCTAGCTCCTGGAGGGATTCTTGAGTATGATCTCAGGCCCCAAGTGGTAACAGGTATTTCCAATTACCTTTATTAGCAGCAGCCAGGCCCTGAAGTGAGGGGTGGGGCTGTGATCTCCACTGGAAGCTCCTAATTCATCCAATGGAGGCATCCATCTTCCTTTTGTCTCTCCATAGCAAGGGCCCGGGGAGTTTGTGCTTCCTGCAAGCAGAGCGACTTTGTTTGGGACACTCATGCATGCCTACTTATGGGAATCTCTCTGAGTGTGATGTGTGGAAACCAGGACACAATGATCGGAGATTGTGAGGTCATAGGAGCAATTGCCTTAGCCGAACCCAAAGGGTAGGTGTAAGGGGACGGGTTCATCCACTATTGTTTGGTCAAACACAGTTTCCATCTATGTTGAAACACAGTTCTTTTTGGGTTCATTTTTGGCTTGTAATCTGCTGCCCTGAGCAGTGGACTGAGAGTCTGGATGCTGAGTAGGCAGCCAAACGTGACTGGACAGGCTTCTGCCATTGAATTCTGAGGGGTGCCCCAGCTTACCCTGTTGGCAGTGTTTCAATGATAGTGAGGCATGAAATTGAATCGGGAATTCAGGAGAGGGAGTCATGAGAGTCCCTTTGCATGTGCATTCTTGCTTAGCCAGAATCTGGGCTAGCTGGCTTTCCCTGACCAGCTAGGTTCTCTGTACATAAGTTGCAGTTGAGGCTGGCTACCTTCCAACCATGCTCTGAAAATACTATAGGTGAGCTCTGACAACACACACACAGACAAACAGACAGACCCACACACACACACACACACACACACACACACACATTACTGTCTGGTCTGGTAGTACAGCATATGGTGAACGCTGGGGCTGTCTGGGGTCTGTGGGCATGAGAGCTGCTGTCTTACAATCTCTACAAGCCAGGTTTGAACAAGTCATCAATGAACACAGTTTAGGAGGATTTTGAATTCTGAGATTTTCCCCGCAAATCAGAAGCTTCCAGGGTTCTGAAAGAGGGTGTTTTGATGGCTGTGAAATGACATTTCCAAGTGTCTCATGGGGTTTTCAAATCATTTTGAAACCTGAAGTTCTTTCTTGTATCTACGGAATATTCTCATCTCTGGCCAGAAGGGCCGCCCAACTTGGAGCACAGCTATCCCGGGGTCAGGAGTTCTGCCTAGCCTGCTATCTCCTGGAGGGATTTCTGAGTATGTACTCAGGGCCCAAGTGGTAACAGGTGTTTCCAATTGCCTTTATTAGCAGCAGCCACGCGCTCAGGTGAGGTGTGCGGCTGTGATCTCCACTGGAAGCTCTGAATTCAGCCAATGGAGGCATCCATCTTTCTTTTGTCTGTCCATAGCAAGGGCCTGGTGAGTTTGTGCTTCCTGCAAGCAGAGCGACTATGTATGGGACACTATGCATGCCTACTTCTGGGAATCTCTATGAGTGTGATGTGTAGACACATGGACACCATGATTAGGGATGTGCAGCCACAGGAGCAATTGCCTTAGCCGGACCCAAGGGTTGGTGTAAATGACCGGGTTCATCCACTATTTTTTGGTCGAACACAGTTCCCATCTATGTTGAAACACAGCTATTTCTGGGTACTGTCTGTGCTTTTAATCTGCTGCCCAGAGCAGTGGACTGAGAGCCTGGAGGCTGAGTAGGCAACCAAATGTGACTGGACAGGCTCATGCCCCTGAATTCTGAGGGGTGCCCCATCTTCCTCCAGATGATAGATAGTGAGGCATGGGATAAATAGGGAACTCGGGAGATTTAGACATGAGAGTCCCTTTGCATATGCATTCTTGCTGAGCCAGAATCTGGGCTAGCTGGCTTGCCCTGACCAGCTAGGTTCTTTGTATATAAGTTGCAGGTGAGGCTGGCTACCTTGACACCCATGCTCTGATACTTCTACAGGTGAGCTCTGAAAACACACAGACAAACACATTCAGACATACAGAAACACACACACACACAATTTACTGTCAAGTCTGGTAGTACAGCATATGGTGAAGGCTGGGACTGTCTGTGGTCTGTGGGCATGAGAGCTGCTGTCTTACAATCTCTACAAGCCAGGTTTGAACAAGTCATCAATGAACACAGTTTAGGAGGATTTTGAATTCTGAGATTTTCCAGGCAAAATGGAAGCTTCCAGGGTTCTGAAAGAGGGTGTTTTGATGGCTGTGAAATGACATTTCCAAGTGCCTCATGGGGTTTTCAAATCATTTTGAAACCTGAAGTTCTTTCTTGTATCTATGGAATATTCTCACCTCTGGCCAGAAGGGCCGCCCAACATGGAGCACAGCTATCCCGGGGTCAGGAGATCTGCCAGCCTGCTACCTCCTGGAGGGATTCCTGAGTATGTCCTCCGGTCCCAAGTTTTAACAGGTGTTTCCAATTGCTTTTATTAGCAGCAGCCACGCGCTCAGGTGAGGTGCGGGGCTGTGATCTCCACTGGAAGCTCCGAATTCAGCCAATGGAGGCATCCATCTTTCTTTTGTTTGTCCATAGCAAGGGCCTGGTGACTTTGTGCTTCCTGCAAGCAGAACGACTATGTATGGGACACTATGCATGCCTACTTCTGGGAATCTCTATGAGTGTGATGTGTAGACACATGGACGCCATGATTAGGGATGTGTGGCCACAGGAGCAATTGCCTTAGCCGGACCCAAGGGTAGGTGTAAATGACTGGGTTCATCCACTATTTTTTGGTCGAACACAGTTCCCATCTATGTTGAAACACAGCTATTTCTGGGTACTGTCTGTGCTTGTGTTGGGTAGTTGCCATCTCCCCCTGGCTTCTGCTTAACCATATGCCTATATAGGGATTTTACTGATCCAAAGCTTTGGTCTATTTACATAAATCACTTTTACATAAAGCACTCCAGGGCATTGGTGGTTCTATGATAGGATTCTCTCCTGCTCCACCCCCTCCTTGTCACACACTGATCCCTTCTTTGTCACACTCTGATTTTCACCAGTCACTTTTCTCTCCACCCTCTCTATATCACATCCTGTTTCCACCGTACTTGGAGAGTATAAAAACAGCTGCTCTTCTGATTAAAGACACTTGGAAATTGCTTTCCAGCTCCGAGAGTTCCAGAGTGTATCTCCTGCGGAAGTTGGTGCAGCACGAGTTCCTGATCCCTCTCCCACACAGCAGCCTAGATCAGCTCCAGTTGAGTTTTCTCCAACCCAGAGAGCACTAGCTCGGGAAGAAGTACCCTCAGGCTATCCTGCATCTGGCGCCCGGAACAGGGACCTGTAAGCAGCAGATTTACAAGAAGACATCTTAGATAAGTACACACCTTTTGGGTATCTGCAATATTGTGTTAAGGCACTGTGATTTTTTTTCTTTCTTATTGTTTTCCGGAGATCTTTCCACCATGGAAAATCTTTTCCAAATCCTGCATTCTTTTTCCAGTATACAATTTTTATATATCTGGGACATTTTTCTCGGGGCTTCACCTTATATCCTGTTGATCATCATAGCAGCTTTTAAGGGATATATAGGTCAACCTCTCAAAAGGCTTAAGGACCTAGAGGCTGAGGTCAAAGAGATAAAGGAAGTAATCATAGAACTTAACCAAGCACCTTAAAAACAAGAAGAAGCAAAGGCCTGTCGTGATCTTGACCCACCCTAATTCCTCTGCATCTTGCCCTGAGGCCCCTATTTTGGCATCTTGCCCTGAGGCCCCTATTTTTGCAGACACGTGTCCGAATTCTCCTTTGGACTCCACAGCCACTTCTTCGGCCACCCCCATTTTGGCAGAAACGTGTCCGGAACCTCCTGCTGCCTCCATGGCTGCTTCTTCACCCCACCCTGTTTTGATAGACACATGTCCGAATTCTCCTGTAGCCTCCAAAACCACTTCTTCGGCCACTTGTCCAGAAGCTTCCACTTCGATGACTCCTCCTACCGCTACACACTTAGAGCAAGTCCACACATTTCCAGTCAATATTGCCCCCAATAGACAAAAACCTCAGGCCTGGTATCCATATTCCGCCACAGACCTGAAGGAACTACGCCAGGCTATCAAAGATGACGGTGTTCATGCCCCATGGACCAGGTCCATTTTACAAGGCCTGCTTCAGAACCTTAATACCCCTCAAGATTGGAGAGATGTGACTCGTGCTACGCTCCCAGGCCCCCTCTTCCTGCAATGGGAGGCATTCTTTCGCGATGAATGTTTACAACAATCGCGGAAAAATATTCAAAATCAGCCAGAGGGTAATTTTGATGCATTGTTTGGAACAGGCCAATTAGAAACAGGGATTCAACAGGCGGAAGCCAAGTTTCCAGTGGGGTATTTTGATCAAGTACGCCTGTGTGCATTAAAAGCATGGGAGCGATTAACACCACCCATGGGAGCAGCCTCAGCCCCCATTCTCTCCCTGCAACAAGAACCTGATGAATCCCTCGCTAAATTCATTGCCAGGGTCCAGTCGAGTTTGGAAAGGAAGATTTATAATCCTGACGCTCCTTTTCTTCTTCTGCAATCCATAGTCTGGGATGGAATGCTTCCGCATTTTTGACAGGCCTGTATCACTCTTAAAAACGAACACCCAGATACTTGGATTCTAGCTACACAGGATCTCAGATCAAGCTCTTTTCAAGGACCTATGTTACAGGCCTATGCAGCTACCTTACATAAGCAAAAAGGAGCTTGCTTTCAGTGCGGTCGCCAAGGGCATTGGCGTAACCAATGTCCAGAAAATAGACCGCGACCCCGCCTCCAGTCAGGGCGACCCCACCTCCAGTCAGGGCGACCCCACCTCCAATCAGGGCAACCCCGCCTCCAGACAGGGAATCAGAGACCATGAATGCCTTGTCCCAGATGCCAGAAAGGATTTCACTGGAGGAGAGATTGTTGGTCAAGGTTCCATAGGAACGGCACGCCTCTGCCAAATGTAAACAGGGATTTAAACTAGGTATGGGGCTTCCCTTAGCCCCGCCCCCAAGAGGGAAGGAAGCAGGTCGCCCGCTTGGTGCAGTGCCCTTCTTCCACAACCAGAAGCCCAGCTTGGGACCCAATCCGTCGCTATACCCACCACGCCAAGTAATAATAACAGAGGGTGAGCAGAAGGAGGAACCCGTGGTATGTGGGAACTTCCAGCATAGAAATAACCGGCTGGAGCAAGAGAACAGCTCGAATTCAGAGCCTGAGATTTTATGGACCACCCCTGTTTTAGAAAGGGGTCACCCAACTATGACTGTAAAAATTGGTAATATTCCTTTTAAGTGTTTGATTGACACGGGAGCAGATAAGACAATATTAAGACAAGCAGAGGTTCCCCAGAGTTGGGAACTCCTCCCAGGACCACGCTTACATGGTGTTGGAGGATTGACTCAGGCATTCCGCACACGAGATTCCCTTGTGTGGGAAGATCCAGAAGGGACTACCGGACGCTTTCAGCCTTTAATAGCTGATATAAGCACCAATTTATTGGGAAGAGACTTGCTGGAATCTTTAGATGTAGTGATATCCTCAGACACCTCTGCAGGACACCACACTCACTCCTGTGAGACTGCTAGACCCAACCAGCACCCCCAATACTAACTGCCACTGTTCGTAACAGAACTCCCCGCTTAGATTGGCTTTCTAATGAGCCTGTCTGGGTGGAACAGTGGCCTTTGCCTAGGGAGAAGCTAGAAATTTTAAAAAAACTCGTCAAATAGCAGTTATCTTTGGGACACATTCGTCATTCTCGGAGCCCATGGAATACTCCAGTCTTTGTAATTAAAAAGCGCTCAGGAAAATGGCGCCTCCTTCAAGATCTTCGTGCAGTTAATAAAACCATGCAGGTTTGGGGCTCCCCCCAAAGGTGTTTGCCTCTTGCTTCCGCAATTCCCACAGGAATTCCAATCATAGCTATTGATATACAGGATTGTTTTTTCTCTATTCCCTTACACCCACAAGATTGTAAACGTTTTGCTTTCTCTGTTCCTTCTATTAATAATGCCAGCCCAGCCGATAGATTTGAATGGGTGGTACTGCCCCAGGGCATGGCTAATAGTCCTACTATTTGTCAAGAGGTTGTTAAATCTGCCCTTTTTCCATATATTCATAAGGGCCTTAAGGTTTTTCATTATATGGATGACGTATTAATATGGGAAGAATTAGATACAGATCTCTCCGCCCTACGTGATTTTCTAATCCCTGCCTTAAAGAGAAGTGGACTTAATGTAGCTCCTGAGAAGATACAGCTAATCCCTCCAATATCTTTCTTAGGCTCAGAGATTTCCCTAACGCAGATTCGTCCTTTAAAACCTTGTGTTACTTTCCCTTCTAATCTCACTCTTGCTTCTTTACAAAGTTTTCTTGGAAATTTGAATTGGCTTAGGCAGTATCTTTATCTGCCTACGAGCTGCCTGCAACCACTGTTCGATCTGTTAAAAGGAAACAAACAGCCCTCCTCAAAGCGTATGTTAACCCCCGAAGCATCCTTGGCTCTGGAAAAAGTTAACCAGGCTCTCCAGGACATGCACCTCGTTCGATTCTCCCCCTCCTCTCCAGTAAATCTTCTAATCTTTAACTCCACCCCCATGGTAGTGGGGGCATTGTGGCAGAAACATGGCGTCCTCGAATGGCTTCATACGCCAGTAGGTGGAGCTCCAAGACTCCTTACCGAGATTGATGCCTTAGCATTTATGGTTCGCCAAGGAAGAAACAGATCGGTTCAGGTCTTAGGAAGGGAACCAGATTCAATCATTCTTCCCTTTTCTCTCACTGATACAGAATGGCTAATACGCCACCATTCTCGTTTTGCCATAAGTTTAATGGGTTTTCCAGGACAATTAGATAATCATTTTCCCTCTAATAATTTGATAGCTTCTTTACCTCTGTTGCCTCTACTAGTACCTAAACTTTTCTCTCGAGATCCCATCCCCTCTGCTCCTACAGTGTTCACTGATGGTGGAAAAAAGGGAGCTGCTGCCCTTATATATTATCCAGACCAACAATACCCCAAACCTCTCTTTACTGATCTTCCTGATAATTCCCCTCAGTACAAAGAACTTTATGCTGTTTTCCTTGCATTAAAAGCTGTACCAGAATCCTTCAACCTTTTTTCTGACAGTGTGTATACTGTTAACTTACTTCCATGGCTTGCTCGATCTTATGTAAGAATTGATGACAACCCACTTTCTCCTCTTTTAATTCAAATTGCCTCTATGCTCTGTTCTCGAAGCCATCCACTGTATGTTCAGCACCTACGTTCCCACAGCCCTCTTCCTGGTCCCCTGTTCCGCCCCCTCCTTGTCAAACTCTGATTTTCACCAGTCACTTTTCTCTCCACCCTCTCTATATCACATCCTGTTTCCACCCTACTTGGAGAGTATAAAAACAGCTGCTCTTCTGATTAAAGACACTTGGAAATTGCTTTCCGTCTCCGAGAGTTCCAGAGTGTATCTCCTGCGGAAGTTGGTGCAGCACGAGTTCCTGATCCCTCTCCCACACAGCAGCCTAGATCAGCTCCAGTTGAGTTCTCTCCAACCCAGAGAGCACTAGCTCGGGAAGAAGTACCCTCCGGCTATCCCGGCATGCTTGTAATCTGCTGCCCAGAGCAGTGGACTGAGAGCCTAGATGTTGAGTAGGCAGCCAAATGTGACTGGACAGGCTCATGCGCCTGAATTCTCAGGGGTGCCCCAGCTTCCTCTGGATGATAGATAGTGAGGCATGGGATTAATAGGGAACTCAGGAGATTTAGACATGAGAGTCCCTTTGCATATGCATTCTTGCTGAGCCAGAATCTGGGCTAGCTGGCTTGCTCTGACCAGCTAGGTTCTCTTTATATAAGTTGCAGGTGAGGCTGGCTACCTTGACACCCATGCTCTGATACTTCTACAGGTGAGCTCTGAGCACACACAGACAAACACATTCCGACATACAGAAAAACACACACACACAAACAATTTACTGTCAAGTCTGGTAGTACAGCATATGGTGAAGGCTGGGGCTGTCTGGGATGTCTGGGCATGAGAGCTGCTGCCTTACAATCTCTAGAAGCCAGGTTTGAACCTGTTATCAATGAACACAGTTTAGGAGGATTTTGAATTCTGAGATTTTCCAGGCAAAATGGAAGCTTCCAGGGTTCTGAAAGAGGGTGTTTTGATGGCTGTGAAATGACATTTCCAAGTGCCTCATGGGGTTTTCAAATCATTTTGAAACCTGAAGTTCTTTCTGGTATCTAGGGAATATTCTCATCTCTGGCCCGATGTCCCTCCCAACTAGGAGCACAGCAATCCCGGGGTCAGGAGGTCTGCCAGCCTGCTACCTCCTGGAGGGATTCCTGAGTATGTCCTCAGGGCCCAAGTGGTATCAGGCGTTTCCAATTGCCTTTATTAGCAGCATCCAGGCCTACAGGTGAGGTGCGGGGCTGTGATCTCCACTGGAAGCTCCAAATACAGCCAATGGAGGCATCCATCTTTCTTTTTTCTGTCCATAGCAAGGGCCCGGGGGAATTTGTGCTTCCTGCAAGCAGAGAGACTTTGTATGGGACACTCATGCATGCCTACTTCTGGGAATCTCTATGAGTGTGATGTGTGGACACCAGGACTCCATGATCTGGGATGTGAGGCCACAGAAGCAATTGCCTTAGACAGACCCAAAGGACAGGTTTAATGGACCGGTTCATCCACTATTGTTTGGTCGAACACAGTTCCCATCTATGTTGAAACACAGCTATTTCTGGGTTCTTTCTGTGCTTGTAATCTGGTGGCTTGAACAGTGGACTGAGAGTCTGAAGGGTGAGTAGGCAGCCAAACGTGACTGCACAGGCTTATGCCCCTGAATTCTGAGGGGTGCCCCAGCTAACCCCATTGGCAGTGTTTGGATGATAGTCAGGCAAGAGATTGAATCGCGAACTCAGGAGAGGTAGCCATGAGTCCCTTTGCATGTGCATTTTGCTTAGCCAGAAACTGGGATAGTTGTCTTGCCCTGACCATCTAGGTTTTCTGTACATAAGTTGCAGGTGAGGCTGGCTACCTTCCCACCTATGCTCTGAGACAAATATAGGTGAGCTCTGAGCACACACAGTCACAGACAGACAGACACACCCACAGACACATTACTGTCAGGTCTGATAGTACAGCATGTGGTGAAGGCTGGGGTTGTCTGGGGTCTGTGGGCATGAGAGCTGATGCCTTACAATCTATACAAGCCAGCTTTGAACCTGACATCAATGAACACAGTGTAGGAGGATTTTGAATTCTCATCTTTTTCCAGCAGAAATGGCTGGTGGGCAGGCCTTCCAGAGGCTGCCCAATGAGAGTGCTGCAGGGCCATATGGGCGGTTCTCAAGGTTGCTTGCCAATCACTGACTTTTTCAATCGGTCCCTTTGGAGCTGCATATAGCTAATTATTTGGATATTTTACTCCTTTGGACAATTCTTATCCTGATGCACAGTTTCTCTCCAGGTTTTAACAATCAATTGTCTGAATGTCATATCGCATACATAATACATAATTTTGTAGAAAATTACTACATAAGTGTCTCTCTCTGTCTCTCTCTCTCTCTCTATATATATATATATATATGTATATATATATATGTAACATGTAGAGTTCTGAGAATATATTTTACCTAGAGAACTGCACAACTCTGGATTCGGGTAGTAATGCGGATACACCTGGCCCTTCTGAGCCACAGTTATGAGAGACATCTCACAGATCCATTCTTTTACCTCTTATCACTCTACAAATCTCTGTCAGCACAAAGTACAGCTGCCAAATCATCTACTTCCCTCTTGCTCTTTTTGTCCACCGAGTCCTATACCAAAACTGTAAATCTAAGAAGAAATAGACATAGTGCAGTTCCCTGCACACAGGACAGGCTGAGGCTAGATCAGGGAGATGAAATATGCCAGCCTGCATTTGGCTGGAGCATCACTAAAACTACTTCCAATTTGGAGAGGCAAGGACAGTTTTGGAGAGTGGGCTGCAGGCCAAGTGTTGCTTCTCAGAGTGGGCTAAGACCTAGATGTTCTAAGTGTAACCTTTCCTCACAATCATAAAATAACAATGCCACTTGTAAGAAGTATACATGGACATGGAGGGTTTGTCTTCAGTGCTCTGGCACTGATCAACACAGGGCCAGGATTTCTGTCCTTTTCAGTCACTGTCATTCTGTCTCTCTGACTGTCTCTACATGCCTTCTTCCCTGGATCCTTCCTGGAAGTCATTGCATGCATCCTGAACTCGGTCTTCTACGTGTTGATATTTTCCTTTATTTGTCCTTTGGATTATTTAGTCTCATGCATATGGCATAGTACAGAGGGGAACTGAGGAGACACCGTTCCTGCTGCAGGTAACAGGCATATGTACATCTCCAGCTGAAGCTATCCATGCCCTCTGTGCTTGACTCCCATTCTACAGAACCCTGTGTCTGACACTCAGCCTAAATGCAGCCCTCCTCAATTTCCTGCACCTCATTCTTGTCCTTATTCCATGAGAGCCCAGGTGAAGAGAAGTGAAACTCTACCACCCTGGCACAACATTGTGCTTTCCCTCTATTGGGCCGAATGTAAAGGATTTGTGGTACTGATGGCCACACCAGTGTCCAGATTTTTAATGTAAAACGGAAGTTTCCAGGGTTCATAAAGAGGGTGTTTTTATGGCTGTGAAATGGCGTTTCAAACTGCCTCCTGGGGTTTCAAATCCTTTTGAAACCTGAAGTTCTTTCTTGTATCTAGGTAATATTCTCACCTCTGGCCCGATGTCCCTCCCAACTAGGAGCACAGCTATCCCGGGGTCAGGAGGTCTGCCAGCATGCTAGTTCCTGGAGGGATTCCTGAGTATGTCCTCAGGTCCCAAGTGGTAACAGGTGTTTCCAATTGCAATTATTAGCAGCAGCCAGGCCCGCAGGTGTGGGCGGGGCCATGATCTCCACTGGAAGATCCTAATTCCTCCAATGGAGGCATCCATCTTCCTTTCGTCTCTCCATAGGAAGAGCCCAGGGATTTTGTGCTTCCTGCAAGCATAGCGACTTTGTATGGGACACTTATGCATGCCTACTTCTGGGAATCTCTCTGAGTGTGATGTGTGGACACCAAGACACCATGATCATGGATTGTGAGGCCACAGGAGTAGTTGCTTTAGTCGGACCCAAAGAATAGGTTTGAGGGCCGGTTTCATCCACTATTGTTTGGTCAAACACAGTTCTCATCTATTTTGAAACACAGCTCTTTCTGGGCTGGTAATCTGCTGCCCTGAGCAGTGGACTGAGAGTCTGGAGGCTGAGTAGGCAGTCAAACGTATCTAGACAGGCTCATGCCCCTGAATTCCGAGGGGTTCCCCAGCTTACCCCGTTGGCAGTGTTTGGTTGATAGTGAGGTGTGGGACTGAATCGGGAACACAGGAAAGGGAGACATGAGAGTACCTTTGCATATGCATTCTTTTTTAGCCAGAATCTAGGGTAGGTGGCTTGACCTGACCAGCTAGATTCTCTGTACATAAGTTGTAGGTGAGGCTGGCTATCTTGACACCCATGCCTTGACACTACTATACTGTGAGCTCTGAGCACATACAGACACACACAGACAGCCAGACAAACACACACACACACATTACTGTCAGGTCTGATAGTACATCATATAGTGAAGGCTGGGGTTATATGGGTTTTGTGGGCATGAGAGCTGCTGCCTTACAATCTCTAAAAGCCAGCTTTGAACCTGTCATCAATGAACACAGTGTAGGAGGTTTTTGACTTCTGGTCTCTTTCCAACTCATCTATTACTCTTCTTGCCTTCTCTGTCTCTAACTCTCACATGCTCTCACACACTGTTTCTTCACTGATTGATATTTTACTTATATACTTATTTTACTGACAGGCCAAGATATACAAAGAGAGTTACCAGAGCACTGCTGAGCTCTGGCTTGTTTTGTTGGTGATATCACCTACGCTACTGAAGCCACAGCTTTGTAAGTCTCTATGACACAAGCCATATTCTGTCTCCTCATTTCCATGGCAGTTTCTCTCAGATTTTATAATAAACGTATATATATATACAAATATATATATCTGTCATTTTTAGAATTGTCGACCTATGTTGATCTTTATCAAAATTAACACATTTATAACAGCTTCCTTTTTCATTAATAATTGGCCACCTAGTTGGAGCAGGATTCAATACAATTATATATAATAGAACCTTCCAGTAGCATTTCTAATAGCATTTCTATCAGCATCCTTATTGTAACTATCATAGTACAGAAGTTGCCTCCTTTCTCTAGTGTAAGCTTCAGTACATATGAGTTTCTTTTCATTCTCCTGAAATCTTAATTTCCCTGGACTCTGAAGTGTCTCGGAATTTTCGAAGCTGCCCTCTGTTTCTCAGCATATGGTTTCCATTTTCTCCTGTAATCAGGTCTTGTACTTTTTGTTTTTATTTTTCATTTTTTTCAATCCTCCTATATCATCGCCATTTATTTACATATTTATTTAGTCCTATATTACATGAGGGGTCATTTCTCCTGCTTGATAGTTTTTTCTCTTATAATTGAAGGGAAGTTTACACTCACAATACATTTCATGTCGTAAATACTACAAACATATGGTAAAGCCTGGGGTGGTCTTGGGTCTGTGGACTTGAGACTGCTTCCTTACAATCTCGACAACCCAGGTTTGAACCTGTCATGTATGAACACAGTGTGGGAGGTTTTTGACTTCTGGTCTCTTTCCCACTCTTCTATTTCTCTTCTTGCCTTCTCTGTCTCTGACTCTCACAGGCTCTCACTCACTCTGTCTGCACTTATTAATATTTTACTTTTATACTTATTTTACTGACAGGCACAGATATACAAAGAGAGTTAGCAGAACACTGCTTAGCTCTGTGTCTTGTTGCGTTGGCGATTTCACCTAGGCTACTGGAGCCTCAGTTTGTAAGTCTTTCTGACACAAGCCATATTCTGTCTCCTCATTTCCATGCCAGTATCACTCAGAGTTTATAATAAATTAATTTTTTGCAAAACACTTGGTACATTCTGATTTACAGATCAATATTGACACCATTGTAGCTCTCTATGGCCCTAGGTCACTTTTCTCCTTTCAGATGTAAAAACACTGAAGAGGGAGAGCTTTTGCCCTGAGGCTTGCACTGAGAACTACCAGATGTACTGTGTCTGTTGCCAGACTAGGAAACTTGTTGTGCCTGTCCATGTCGAGAGTCTCCTTGATGAGTTCCTTCTCAAGCCTTTTCGCTATGTCACTTTGGAACTGCATATAGCTAATGATTTTGAGATTTTACTACTTTGGACAATTCTTTTCCTGATGCACAGTTTCTCTCCAAGTTTTATCAATCAATTGTCTGAATGTCATATCGAATCCATTGTAGGAAATGACTACATCAGTGTCTCACTCCCTCTCTCTCTCTCTCTCGCTATATACATATATATATATATATATATATATATATATATATATATATATATATATGTAACATGGAGAGATCTGATAATATTTTAGCTAGAGACCTGCACAGCTCTGAATTAGGGTAGTAATGCAGATACACCTGGCCCTTCTGAGCCACAGTCATGAGAGACATCTCACAGAGCCATTCATATACCTCTTTTCACTCTACAAATCTCTCTCAGCACAAACTACAGCTGCCAAATCATCTACTTCCCTCTTGCTCTTTTTGTCCACTGAGTCCTATACCAAAACTGTAAATCAAAGAAGAAATAGACATAGTGCAGTTCCCTGCACACAGGACAGTCTGAGTCTGGACCAGGGACATGAAATAAGCCAGCCTGCATTTGGCTGGAGCATCAGTAAAAATACTTCCAATTTGGAGAGGCAAGGGCAGTATTGGAGAGTGGGCTGCAGGCCAAGTGTTG
The DNA here is from genome assembly GCF_950295315.1 of Erinaceus europaeus. Lineage (NCBI taxonomy): Eukaryota > Metazoa > Chordata > Mammalia > Eulipotyphla > Erinaceidae > Erinaceus > Erinaceus europaeus. Next base: position 106,848 of record NW_026647623.1, on the reverse strand, counting down.
CTACTCAGAGTGGGCTAAGACCTAGATGTTCTAAGTGTAACCTTTCCTCACAATCATAAAATAACAATGCCACTTGTAAGAAGTATGCATGGGCATGGAGGGTTTGTCTTCAGTGCTCTGGCACTGATCAACACAGGGTCAGAATTTCTGTCATTTTCGTTACTGTCATTCTGTCTCTCTGTCTGTCTCTGTGTGCCTTCTTCTCTGGACCCTTCCTGGAATTCAGTAGAGGCTTCGTGATCTCGGTCTTCCTGGTGTTGAAATTTTCCTTTCTTTTCCCTTTGGATTACTTAGTCTCATGAATATGGCATGGTACAGAGGGGAACTGAGGAGACAGCTTTCCTGCTGCAGGTAACAGGCATATGTCCATCTGCAGTTGCAGCTGTCCAGGCCCTCTGTGCTTGACTCCTATTCTCCAGGGCCCTGTGGCTGAAACTCAGCCTAAATGCAGCCCTCCTCAATTTCCTGCACTGCATCCTTGTTCTTATTCCATGAGAGCCCTGATGAAGAGAAGTGAAACTCTACCACCCTGGCACACACATTGTGCTTTCCGTCTATTGGGCCGAATGTAAAGGATCTGTGGTACTGATGGCCACACCATTGTCCAGATTTCCAAGCTAAATGGAAACTTCCAGCGTTCAGAAAGAGGGTGTTTTGATGGCTGTGAAAATTCTTTTCCAAGTGCCTCATGGGGTTTTCAAATCCTTTTGAAACCTGAAGTTCTTTCCTGTATCTAGGGAATATTCTCACCTCTGACCAAAATGGCCACCCAACTAGGAGCACAGCTATGCCGGGTGAGGAGGTCTGCCAGCCTGAGGTCTGCTAGCTCCTGGAGGGATTCCTGAGTATGGGCTCAGGGCCTAAGTGGTAATAGGTGTTTCTAATTGCCTTTATTAGCAGCAGGCAGGCCCTCAGTTGAGGTGTGGGGCTGTGATCTCCACTGGAAACTACAAATTCAGCCAATGGAGGCATCCATCTTCCTTTTGTCTGTCCATAGCAATGGCCGGGGGAGTTTGTGCTTCCTGCAAGCAGAGCGACTTTGTATGGGACACTCATGGATGCCTAATTCTGAATCTTTCTGAGTGTGATGTGTGGACACCAGTGGACACCATGATCAGGGATTGTGAGGCCACAGGAGCAATTGCCTTAACCGGTCCCAAAGGGGAGGTGTAAGGGGCCTGGTTCATCCACAATTGCTTGGTCAAACACAGTTCCCATCTATGTTGAAACACAGCTCTTTTTGGGTTCTTTCTGGGCTTGTAATCTGCTTCCACTGAGAAGTGGACTGGGAGCCTGGAGGCTGAGTATGCAGCCAAACGTGACTGGACAGGGTCCTGCCCCTGAATTCTGAGGGGTGCCCCAGCTTCCCCAGTTGGCAGTGTTTGGATGATAGTGAGGCAATAAATAATAAAGAAAATGGAAAGTCAAAAAAGAAAAAGGAAAATGAAATATTCCACTACTTCAAAGGGGCTACTCAGGACAATGCTTTCCTTCTTAAGATCCTCACAGCACTCCATATGCAGAAAGGCAAAGACGCCATGTATTTTTAAGCCAGTTTTTATATTTATTTATTTATTTAGATGGTTATTCATTTTTGTTATTGATGAATTCATGTTTGCTATTAGACATAGACTAGGGCTCTGACACCAGCGGTCTCAAGTACCCCTAGATGGTACTCTGCCTCTACAAAACCAATCCATTGACCTGTCCATCCATCCATCCACCCAACCAGCTATCCATCCATCCATCTGTCCATCCTTCCGTCCATCCATCTATCCATCCATCCACCAGTCAACCAAGCTACGTACGAAAGGAGAACTCTCCTTGAATGGTGAAGACAACGATGCATAGGTAGGTTGCAAAGGGGCCAGTTCGGCTGAATAGGGCAGAGGGGCTGAACCAGGGAATGTGTTGGAGGGTGTGGGTGTGGGTGGGGTGAGCCGGAGACCCTCTGAGCTGGGTCATGTCAGGGGCAGAGGGGGGTGGAAGGGCTTGCGAACCAACTTCCGCCAGTCCCCTGTCACACCATGTGCACTGACACACAGTCTTGCTGACTGACAGTCCCCGCCCCAGAGATAAATACACCAGGTCCCTGAGTGCCCTGAGCTTCCCCTGATGGTTGGTGGGTGCGGGCCTGGACACAAGCCTCTGTAATGGAGGCCTCTATTAATCCCGTTGCCTACTGACAGCTGCCCTCCTGCCCCTCCTCCTCCTCCTCCTCTTCTTCCTCCTCCTCTTCCTCGTCCTCCTCCTCCTACTCCTCCTCCTCCACCTCCTCCTCCTCTTCCTCATCCTCAGAGGGACTCACTCAGGGCCCTTGGCCTAGGCAAGCCAGGGTTGCTTCTCTGGCTGCTGCAGCTTCTATCCAGTGGGTGGGTGCAGGAATCTGTTCCTGTCAGTCCCTGGTTCCTGGGACCTTCCATGCCTACACCTCCCCTCATTCTCTAGTCCAGACCCCTCCTCAAGGATGCCCCCTTTCCCCTTGCCATCTGTCCCCCAGCTCCCCAACTAACATCTACTGTGTGCCTCCCTGCGCTACTTTACTGCCACTCTGCTTCTGCCCTTCAGCCCTGGTGGCCCAGGGCCAGCACAGCTGCCATCTCACCATCCAGCAGGGGCACCTGTCCTTACCCCCTGCCACCACACCCACACACAGCCCTGCACACACTCACGCGCTCCCCTGCCTGCAACCTGCCTCTCATACAGTCTCCTTCTGCCCCCTAGCCCCCTTAAAGCCTCTGCCTCGCCCCCCCACAGACACCTGGGCTTGAGCAGCGCAGACATGCAACCAGCTCCCCTCGCCATCACTCCATTTGCTCGAAGGCTGTCAAGAGTCTTTTTTTCATGTTGTAATGGAGGGAGTTGAGACAGTCCAATGTCCTGGGGAGCAAGAACTGCAAAAAGTCCATCTACAATGTAACATTTGGGCACAAGAGGGCACCCAGACCCCCACCTGCAGGAGAGTCCCTTTACAGGGGGTGAAGCAGGTCTTCAGGGGCTCTGTTTCTCCACTCTGTATTTCCCCTACTCTCTCCTTTTCTCTCTGTCCGATGAAAGTTTCAGAACAACAACAGCAACAATAACCACTACAGTAACCAAGCAACAAGGGCAGCTAAGGGGAACAAATGGAGTGCAGGAGCTGTGGATTATTCGTGGCACAGGCAGTGAGCTGTAGCAATAACCCCTTGAGGCAATCAATCAATCAATGAATAAATAATACAGATTTCACGTAGGATACTGGAGCCGCAGTTTGTAAATACCAGATGCACTGTGTCTGTTGCCATACTAGGAAACTTGTGGTTCCTGTCCATGTGGAGAGTCTCCTTGATGAGTTCGTTCTCAAGCCTTTTCGCGCTGTCCCATTGGAGCTGCATATAGCTAATGATTTTGAGATTTTACTCCTTTGGACAATTCTTTTCCTGATGCACAGTTTCTCTCCAAGTTTTAGCAATCAATTGTCTGAATGTCACATCGAATCCATTGTAGAAAATGACTACATCAGTGTCTCACTCTCTCTCTCTGTATCTCTCTCTCTCTCTCTCTATATATATATATATATATATATATATATATATATATATATATACATATATGTAACATGTAGGGATCTGAAAATATTTTTAGCTAGAGACCTGCACAGCTCTGGATTAGGGTAGTATTGCGGATACACCTGGACCTTCTGAGCCACAGTCATGAGAGACATCTCACAGAGCCATTCGTATTCCTCTTATCACTCTACAAATCTCTCTCAGCACAAACTACCACTGCCAAATCATCTACTTCGCTCTTGCTTTTTTGTCCACCGAGTCCTATCCCAAAACTGTAAATCAAAGAAGAAATAAACATAGTGCAGTTCCCAGCACACAGGACAGTCTGAGGCTGGACAAGGGGGATGCAATACGCCAGCCGGCATCTTGGCTGGTGCATCACTAAGACTACTTCCAAATCAGAGAGGCGAGGTCATTTTTGGAGTGTGGGCTGCAGGCCAAGTGTTGCTTCTCAGAGTGGGCTAAGACCTAGATGTTCTAAGTGTAATCTTTCCTCACAAACATAAAATAAATATGCCACTTGTAAGAAGTATGCATGGGCATGGAGGGTTTGATTTCAGTGATCTGGCACTGCTAAACACAGGGCCAGAATTTCAGTCCTTTTCTGTCTCTGTCATTCTGTCTCTCTGACTGTCTCTACGTACCTTCTTCACTGGGCCATTATGGAATTCAGAGCATGCATCGTGAACTCGGACTTCCTGGTGTTGAAATTTCCTTTCTTTGCCCTTTGGATTATTCAGTCTCCTGCATATGGAATAATACATTGGGGAATTGAGGACACAGCGTTCTGGCTGCAGGTAACAGGCATATGGCCATCTCCAGCTGCAGCTGTCCAGGCCCTCTGTGCTTGACTTCCATTCTCCAGGGCCCTGAGGCTGACACTCAGCCTAAATGCAGCCCTCCTCAATTTCCTGCACCGCATCCTTCTCCTTATTCCATGAGAGCCCAGGTCAAGAGAAATGAAACTCTATCCCACTGGCACACACATCATACTTTCCCTCTATTGGGACTAATGTAAAGGATCTGTGGCACTGATGGCCACACCAGTGTCCAGATTTTCCACACAAAACGGAAGCTTCCAGGGTTCAGAAAGAGGATTTTTTGATGGCTGTGAAATGTCTTTTCCAAGTGCCTCATGGGGTTTCAAATCCTTTTGAAACCTGAAGTTCTTTCTTGTACTAGGGAATATTCTCACCTCTGGCCAGAATGACCTCCAACTAGGAGCACAGCTATCCTGGGGTCAGGATGTCTACCAGCCTGCTCTCTCCTGGAGGGATTCCTGAGTATGTCCACAGGTCCCAAGTGGTAACAGGTGTTTGCAATTGCCTTTATTAGCAGCAGCCAGGCCATCAAGTGAGGGGCGGAGCTGTGATCTCCCCTGTAAACTACTAATTCAGCCAAAGGAGGCATCCATCTTCCTTTTGTCTCTCCATAGCAAGGGCTCGGGGAGTTTGTGTTTCCTGCAGGCAGAGCGACTTTGTATGGCACACTCATGGATGCCTACTTCTGGAAATCTCTCTGAGTGTGATGTGTGGACACCAATACACCGTGATCAGGGATTGTGAGGCCACAGGAGCAATTGCCTTAGCGGATCCAAAGGGGAGGTATAAGAGGCCGGGTTCTTCCACTATTGTTTGGTCAAAAACAGTTCCCATCTATATATATATAGTGATGGCCACACCAGTGTCCAGATATTCCATGCAAAATGGAAGCTTCCAGGTTTATGAAAGAGGGTGTTTTGATGGCTGTGAAAAGTCTTTCCCAATTGCCTCATGGGGTTTCAAACCTTTTTGAAACCTGAAGTTCTTTCTTTTATTTAGAGAATATTCTCACCTCTTGCCAGAAGGCCCTCCCAACTAGGAGTACAGCTATCTTGGGTCAGGAGGTCTGCCAGTCTGCTAGCTCCTGGAGGGATTTCTGAGTATGTCCTCAGGTCCCACGTGGTAATAGGTGTTTCCAATTGTCAAGCCTTTTTCGCTCTGTCCCGTTGGAGCTGCATATAGCTAATGTATTTGAGATTTTACTCTTATCACTCTACAAATCTCTCTCAGCAAAAACTACCGCTACCAAATCATCTACTTCACTTTTGCTCTTTTGTCCACCAAGTCCTATCCCAAAACTGTAAATGAAAGAAGAAATAGACATAGTGAAGTTCTCTGCACACAGGACAGTCTTAGGCTGTACGATTTAGATGCAATACGCCAGCCTGCATCTTGGCTGGAACATTACTAAGACTGCATCCAATTTGGAGAGGCAGGGGCAGTTTTGGAGAGTGGGCTGCCGGACAAGTGTTGGTTCTCAGAGTGGTTAAGACCTAGATGTTCTAAGTGTAACCTTTCCTCACAAACATAAATAACAATGCCACTTGTAAGAAGTATGCATGGACAAGGAGGGTATGTCTTCAGTGCTCTGGCACTGATCAACACAGGGCCAGACTTTCAGTCCTTTTCTGTCTCTGTCATTCTGTCTCTCTAACTGACTCTACCTGCCTTTTCCCCTGGGCCCTTACTGGAAGTCAGTGTATGCATCGTGAACTCAGTCATCCTGGAGTTGAAGTTTTCCTTTCTTTGCCCTTTGGATTATTTAGTCTCCTTCACTTGGTGTAGTACAGAGGGGAACTGCTGAAACAGCGTTGCTGCTTCAGGTTCCAGGCATATGTCCATCTGCAGCTCTAGCTGTCCAGGCCCTATGTGCTTGACTCCCATTCTCCAGGGTCCTGAGGCTGACACTCAGCCTAACTGAAGCCCTCCTCACCTTGCTGCACACCGTCCTTGTCCTAATTCCATGAGAGACCAGGTGAAGAGAAGTGAAACTCTATCCCCCTGGCAGACACATTGTGCTTTCCTTCTATTAAGCCGAATGTAAAGCATCGCAAAACGGAAGCTTCCAGGGTTCTGAAAGAGGGTGTTTTGATGGCTGTAAAATGTCTTTTCCAAGTTCCTCATGGGGTTTTCAATTCCTTTTGAAACCTGAAGTTCTTTCTTGTATCTAGGGAATATTCTCACCTCTGTCAGAAGGGCCACCCAACTAGTAGCACAGCTATCCCGGGATCAGGAGGTCTGCCAGCCTGCTAGTTCCTGGAGGGATTCCTGAGTATGTCCTCAGGGCCCAAGTGGTAACAGGTGTTTCCAATTGCCTTTATTAGCAGCATCCAGGCCCTCAGGTGAGGGGCGGGGCTGTGATCTCCACTGGAATCTCCGGATTCAGCCAATGGAGGCATCCATCTTTCTTTTGTTTGTCCATAGCAAGGGCCCAGGGATTTTGTGCTTCCTGCAAGCAGAGAGACTTTGTATGGGATAGTCATGCATGCCTGCTTCTGGGAATCTCTCTGAGTGTGATGTGTGGACACTAGGACACCATGATCAGGGATGTGAGGCCAGAGGAGCAATTGCCTTAGCTGGACCCAAAGGGTAGGTGTAAGGGACAGGGTTCATCTACTATTGTTTGGTCGAAAACAGTTCCCATCTATGTTGAGACACAGCTCTTTCTGGGTTCTTTCTGGGCTTGTAATCTGCTGCCCTGATCAGTGGACTGAGAGCATGGAAGCTGAGTAGGCAGCCAAACGTGACTGGACAGGCTCATGCCCCTAAATTCTGAGGAGTTCCCCAGCTTCCCCCGTTGGCAGTGTTTGGATGAGATAGTGAGGCATGAGATTGAATAGGGAACTCAGGAGATTTAGACATGAGAGTCCCTTTGCATATGCATTCTTCCTTAGCCAGAATCTGGGCTAGCTGGCTCGCCCTGACTAGCTAGGTTCTCTGTACATAAGTTGCAGTTGAGGCTGGCTTCCTTGCCACCCATGCTCTGAGACTACTACAGGTGAGCTCTAAACACACACAGACACACACAGTCAGACAGACACACACACACACACACACACACACATTGCTGTCAGGTCTGGTAGTACAGTATATGGTGAAGGCTGGGGCTGTCCTGGGTCTGTGGGCATGAGAGCTACTGCCTTAAAGTCTCTACAAGCCAGGTTTGATCCTGTCATCAATAAACACAGTTTAGGATGTTTTTGAATTCTGAGACACTGAAGAGGGAGAGGTTTTTGCCCTGAGGCTTGCACTGGGAACTAGCAGCTGCCCTGTGTGTGTTGCCCGACGAGGAAACTTGTGGTGCCTGTCCATGTGGAGAGTCTCCTGGATGAGTTCCTTCTCGAGCCTTTTTCTATCGGTCCCGTTGGAGCTGCATATAGCTAATGATTTGGAGATTTTACTCCTTTGACAATTTTTTTCCTGATGCACAGTTTCTCTCGAGGTTTTAGCAATCAATTGTCTGAATGTCATATCGAATCCATTGTAGAAAATGACTATATCAGTGTCTCTCTCTATATATATATATATCTATATATATATGTAACTTTTAGAGGTTGAAAATATTTTTTAGCTAGAGACCTGCACAGCTCTGTATTAGGGTACTAAAGTGAATACACCTGGCTCTTCTGAGCCACAGTCATGAAAGACATCTCACAGAGCCATATCGTTTATATAAGGAGAAATAGACATAGTGCAGTTCCCTGCACACAGGACAGGCTGAGGCTGTACCATTCTGTCTCTCTGACTGTCTCTACGTGCCTTCTTCCCTGGGCCCTTACTGGAAGTCAGTGCATGCATCGTGAACTCAGTCATCCTGGTGTTGAAATTTTCCTTTCTTTGCCCTTTGTTTTATTTAGTCTCCTGCTAATGGTGTAGTACAGAGGGGAACTGAGGAGACAGCGTTGATGCCCCTTCCGTCCTGGTTTCAGCTTCCGTTTCAGCTCCGCCTGAGGCGCCTGCCTTCCTGAATCCTGCCCCTTCCGTTCCGGTTTAAGCTCCGCCTGCGTTCCTGAACCCCGCCCCTTCCGTCCCGGTTTCAGCTTCCGTTTCAGCTCCTCCTGAGGCGCCTGCATTCCTGAACCCCGCCCCTTCCGTTCCGGTTTCATCTTCCGTTTCAGCTCCGCCTGAGGCGCCTGCATTGCTGAACCCCGCCCCTTCCATTTCGGTTTCAGCTCCGCCTGCGTTCCTGAACCCTGCCCCTTCCGTCCCGGTTTCAGCTTCTCCCACGACCCCTGCCGCCGCGGTTTCAACTCTGCCTGCAGCTTCTGCGTTACTGAACCCCGCCCCTGCCCCTGCCGCCGCGGTTTCAACTCTGCCTGCAGCTTCTGCGTTCCTGATCCCCGCCCCTGCCCCTGCTGCCGCGGTTTCAGCTCCGCCTGAGGCTTCCTCGTCCCTGACCCCGCCCCCTGCTGATACATCACCATTAAGGGACCTCGTGGCTGAGATATGGGAGCTAAAGGATATTTTTTCAGCATTTAAGGATTTTAAACCATGTGCAGTCCACCCCGGGAGCTCCGTCCCCGTAGATATGCGTTTATTCTCCCCTGGAGCCACTACAGCAGTTTCTACTGAACTTTCCACTTCTGTAGCTCCCTCTCCCGCACCACCGGACCAAATCCACACATTCCCGGTAAACTTGGCCCCTTCTAAACAAAACCCGCAGCCGTGGCAGCCATATTCCTTGAAATAACTTGGAACGCTCAGGCAAGCAGTCAGGGAGGACGGTATGCACTCTCCATGGACCAAGTCCGTTTTGAGAAGCTTTTACCAGCATTTAAATACACCACAAGACTGGAAAGAACTGGCTCGTGCTGCACTCCCAGACCCACTCTATCTTCAGTGGCAGGCATGTTTCCGCGATGAGTGCTCTAGGCAATTGCAGGAAAATAGTAACAAACAGATAGAATGGAATTCTGATGCTTTGTTTGGAGCAGGAGCTTATTAATCTGGAGCTCAGCAGGCAGAAGCCAGGTTTCCAACCGGTTATTTTGAACAGGTACGCATCTGTGCAACACAAGCATGGGAAAGTGTGACCACACCTGATGTAGATCTGTCAGCTCCCATTAACTCTTTTCAGGAAGGCTTAGATGAATCATTGGCGAGCTTCATCTCAAGGGTGAAGAGAAGCTTAGAGAGAAAGGTTTATAATCCTGATGTCCACAAACTACTCCTGCGCTCTATTGTCTGGGAAGTCATGACACCACAATTCCGTCAGGTATGCCTTAATCTTAAACACCTACACCCAGATAATTGGATTCTAGCGACACAGGAACTTACATCAGGCAATTATGGGACACCCGCTATGACGCAGGTCTATGCAGTTGCCCCACGTAAGCAAAACGGGACCTGCTTTCAGTGCGGTCGCCAAGGACATTGGCGTAACCAATGTCCTGATAAGTTGCGACCACGCCTCCAGTCAGGGAAACCACGCCTCCAGCCAGAGCAACCCCGCTTTCAGTCAGGGAGCCAGAGACCACGTACTGTTTGTCCAAAATGTCATAAGGGGTTTCATTGGAAGAGAGATTGTTGGTCCCAATTTCATAAAGATGGTTCACCCCTGAATAGTACAAATTCGGGGCCTGAGATTTTGTGGACCACTCCTGTTTTAGAACAAGGTCACCCTTCTATGACAGTAAAGATTGGCAATATTCCTTTTAAATTTTTTATTGACACGGGGGCAGCAAAGATGATTTTAAGGCAAGAAGAGGTTCCCCAAGATTGGGAACTCATCCGTGGACCCAGTTTACATGGAATAGGAGAGATGACAAGAGCATTTTGCACACTAGACTCGCTTATGTGGGAAGACCCAGAAGGTTCTACCGGACACTTCTGCCATTTGGTAGCTAATATTAGCACCAACTTACTGGGCAGGGATCTTCTGGAATGTCTTAATGTTAGGATATCCACAGATGCCTCTGCAGAGCGTAAAACTCATTCCCGCGATACCAGGTCTATTCAGCACCCCCAATACTAAATGCCACTGTTCGTAGCCAAGCACCCCGCTTAAGCTGGCTTTCTAATGAGCCTGTCTGGGTGGAACAGTGGCCTTTACCTAGGGATAAGCTAAAAATTTTCAAAGAGCTCGTCCAAGAGCAGTTGTCCTTGGGACACATTCGTCATTCTCGAAGCCCATGGAATACTCCTGTCTTTGTGATTAAAAAGCGCTCGGGAAAATGTCGCCTCCTTCAAGATCTCCGTGCAGTAAATAAAACCATGCAGGTCTGGGGCTCCCCCCAAAGGGGTTTGCCTCTTGCTTCTGTAATTCCCACGGGAATTCCAATCATAGCTATTGATATACAAGATTGTTTTTTCTCTATCCCCTTGCATCAGCGAGATTGTAAACGTTTTGCCTTCTCTGTTCCGTCTATTAATAATGCCAGCCCCGCTGATAGATTTGAATGGGTGGTGCTGCCCCAGGTTATGGCCAATAGTCCTACAATTTGTCAGGAGGCTGTTAAATCTGCCCTTGTCCCATATATTCATAAGGGCCTTAATATTTTTCATTATACAGATGATATTTTAATATGGGGAAAATCAGATACAGATCTCTATGCCTTACGTGATTTTCTCATTCCTGCATTAAAGAAAAGCGGCCTTAATGTAGCCCCTGAGAAGATACAGCTAATCCCTCCAATATCCTTCCTAGGTTCAGAGATTTCTCTAACGCAAATTCGTCCCTTAAAACCTAATGTTACCTTCCCTTCTAACCTTACTCTTGCTTCTTTACAAAGTTTTCTAGGAAATTTAAATTGGCTTAGGCAGTATCTCTTCTGCCCACAAGCTGCCTCCAACCACTGTTTGACCAGTTGAAAGGAAACAAACAGCCCTCTTCAAAACGTAAGTTAACTCCTGAGGCCTCCTTGGCACTGGAAAGGGTTAACCAGGCCCTCCAGGACATGCACCTTGTTTGATTCTCCTCCTCCTCTCCGGTAAACCTTCTAATCTTCAACTCCACCCCCACAGTAGTAGGGGCACTGTGGCAAGACCATGGGGTTTTCGAATGGCTTCACACGCAAGTAGGAGTAGCTCCAAGACTCCTCACTGAGATAGATGCGTTAACATTCATGGTTCGCCAAGGGAGAAATAGGTCTGTGCAGGTCTTAGGGAAAGAACCGGATTTAATCATTCTGCCCTTTTCTCTCACAGATACAGAGTGGCTTATATGCCATCATTCCCGCTTTGCCATAAGCTTCATGGGGTTTCCAGGACAAATAGATAACCATTTTCCTTCTAATAAATTGATAGCTTCTTTACCTCTTCTGCCTCTACTAGCACCTAAACTTTTCTCTCGGGATCCCATTCCCTCTGCTCCTACAATCTTTACTGATGGCAGAAAAAGGGGAGCTGCTGCCCTTATATATTACCCAGACAAACAATCTCCTAAACCTCTCTTTACTGAGCTTCCTGATAATTCCCCTCAGTACAAAGAACTTTATGCTGTTTTTCTTGCACTAAAAGCTGTACCAGAATCCTTCAGCCTTTTTTCTGACAGTGTGTATACTGTTAACTTACTTCCATGGCTTGCTCGTTTGTATGTGAAAATTGATGACAACCCACTTTCCCCTCTCTTGATTCAAATCGCCTCTATGCTCAGTTCTCGAACCCAACCTCCGTATATTCAGCACCTTCGTTCCCACAGCCCTCTTCCTGGTTCCCTGTCCGAAGGGAATGCCGCAGTTGACCGCCTTGCCTCCACAGGAACTTTCCCAGTCTCTGTCTCTGATCCTACTAATTTTCACTCTCTAACCCATGTTAATCTTAAAGGCCTTCAAGCTCGATTCCCTGATGTTCCTGTACCACAGTTAAAACATATCCTTGCTACATGCTCTTCTTGTGCAAATCTCATAAAGACACCTGCTATCCAGACCCTTGGGGTTAACCCCCGAGGTTTAAAAGCTAATGCTATTTGGCAAATTGATGTCACCCACATACCAAACTTTGGCAAACAAAAATATGTGTTTGTCTCAATTGATACCTTTTCTAAATTTATGTGGGCTACAGCTGTGACAGGAGAAAGTGCTAAAAAGCTTGTAAGCCATATGCTCTCTTGTTTTGCCATTATGGGGGTCCCATTATTTTTGAAAACAGACAATTCACCTATGTTTTCAAGCAAACAATTTAAAGATTTTTGTTCCCTCTGGAATATTACTCATACCACGGGCATTCCCTACAATCCACAGGGACAAGGCATTGTCGAGAGGGCCCATCAAACACTGAAGGCTCAACTAAATAAAGATGAAGGAGGAACATATCCCCCCAATATCCAGCTAGCAAAAGCCTTAACTACGTTAAATCTCTTTAATATTTACAATAACTCAGCCTTACCCCCTATTATTCCTCACTGGCAAACACCATCTACCCTCCCATCTATTAAGGTGAAATGGAGAGACCCACTCGATGAAGTTTGGAAAGGGCCTGACCCATTATTGACCATGGGAAGGGGTGTCGCATGCATTTTCCCTCAAAATTTCTCTAAACCTGTCTGGGTTCCTGCCCGCCATGTCCGACAATACCCGCAGGATGGCGCTGTTATTCCTGAAGAACAAGAAATACTACAAGAGGACCAGATGCAGGATACATCCCAGGACACGTAATACGACATGGCAGAACCTGCAAAGTCTGGCTCACAGAGACCTCTCTCCTACCCTTTCCCTGTATGTCTTATGTTATAACTGGCCAGTTGTTTTTGCGAGTGAGTGTGTTAAATGACAAATTTTTTTTCTTTTTTTTTGCATGACCCATGTGCTTGGAGTACTCTAAAAGGTTATTGGCCTTATATAAAAATGATGGACGCAGCCAAAGTTTCTGGAGACGTCCAGAAACATTCCAAATTTTTTTTCTTTCTCCCTCTTTTGAATTTTATATATAGTTTTGGTATATATAGTTTTGGTATATATGTAAGTGTTTAGTCTTAAACTGTGTGACTAATGACAGATTTAAAATTGCTTTTAAATAATGTGTTTTTATAACAAAAATTCTTTTTTCTCCAGTTTGTTATAACTAAATGTTTATGGGTATGTCTCAAGTTTGGTAACACTAACTTAACGGTCAGAAGTGTAACCCTTCAGCTACACTTTTACCAGACAAGGTAAAAAATAATTGTTAAGGTAACTTACTATTTAGGTAAAAGTCTAAATGTTCAACGTGACTATTCATTCCCAAAACTAAACTATATAAATTTTATATACAGGACACCTTTGAAGGGCCCCCAAAGGTGCCCTGTAAACTATCTTGTGGAAATTAATCCACAACAGATCTGGCATCAATCTGGCATTGTAAACGTTAAATTCATTGTCACGAATATGCGTTAACTCTCTAAGCAATTTGAGTCTGTTTAAAATACATATTTTAGCTAAAATTGGTCTCAAGATCCTGCGGTAGAGGCTGCTACAGGAGATAACATTAGATGACCTTTTAATAAATCATAAAGAGATTCTAAACCAATTATAATCATCGAGGTATCAACTATAACAAACCTATAACTTGTTACCAGTTCAAATTAACCACAAGAAGCAGATTGTTTGTGTTTCTTTCACAGGAATCCCGGAAAAACCATCTGAACCCCTGCACACCCTGACATCACTCACTAGATGGCACGACTACCGTGGCACACCCCCCGAAACCCTAGATGTCACTCAACGTGATCTGAAGAACCTGATACACGAATTCCAAGGACAGAACTTTCTTCATGCCTGGTTACCGTTCCTGCTTCTGACCTGCTTGTTACGTGTTGGCAGTTCCAGCTAGCTATCTACAAAAGAGCAACATTCCAGCGGCTGACCTCCCTCATGCAGCGTTGCATCCCCTGCCAATTCCTCCCCTAGCCATCTACTTTGGACTGAGACTTGTATCGGACTTTCTGACATACCCTATATACATTTTACACAATTTTGAAGCAGCTTATTTCCCTTCACACTGCCGCTTTTTCATAGACTGATCCTGAATAATTCATAGACTTTACAGACTGTTTCCTTGAGGATTATACAATGCCAAATAGCCCCTCTGTTTGGTGGGTCATGCCTCCCGCCTCCCCCTCATTATGTACCCTTGCCCTTTTCCCCACTCAAGCAGGGAATGTTCCTTTACACACCAATCCTTCCCTTCACACCACACTGACTTTTACTTCTCCCCTTCGTGTCCCTTCCTATTTTGTTATGTCATTTAGGCTTATGTCCAAAAGGTTTCTGCCCCATGATAGTCTTTTATAGACTTTGTACATCTTATGCAATTACTAGATAGAAAGATAGAAAAGATGTAGAGATACTGTGAAGAGATGGTTGAGCAGGCTGCGCTTAAACCTATGAGATGAGTCTCTCCAGGTAAGTCTCTCTCTCTGAAGAGGGGTTGAGCACAGGAGGACGTTTAAATCTCACAAGGTTGGCAGCCATTTAAGCCTTCCCTCCTCCACAGAAAGTCCTACATCTTCCCACCTGAGCATGGCATTCCTCTAAATCATTTAAGCATGCTCCATTTTTCTTTACTGTGTCCATTTAGATATAAAGGGATAGGAGGAGATGTTGCTGAGGACTTATTCTGATGCAGTCTCCGCACCCAGGTTTTTCTATGCCCCTCTAAATCCTAGAGTGCCCCCTTTCAACCAATCCTGGCTCCGCCCCCAGGTTTTTCTATGCCTCGCTAAATCCTAGAGTGCCCCCTTTCAACCAATCCTGGCCCTACACGTCACCCCTGGTTGTCGCCCAATAAAAAGCCCCCTCACCCCTCCCCTCGCTCTCTCTGGGCTCTCGGCTCTCCCTCTCTGAGGTCTCGCTCCCTGCTCTCCCCCCGTGGTCGGCCATTGCTGGCTGGCTCCACGTGGTCTGAACCAAACCTCCCCCCCATCCTATAATAAAGATCTGTGTACCCCTTTGCTCTGGACGTCCGCTCTCTTCTCCGCGGTGCAGCCCTACACCAGACCACCTCAACAACACCCTGGCACAAACATTATGCTTTCCCTCTAATAAGCCAAATGTAAAGGATCTGTGGTACTGATGGCCAAAGCAGTGTCCACATTTCCCACGCAAAATGGAAGCTTCCAGGTTTCTGAAAGAGTGTGTTTTAATGGCTGTGAAATGTCTTTTCCAAGTGCGTCATGGGGTTTTCAAAAAACCTTTTGTAACCTGAAGTTCTTTATTGTAGCTAGGGAATATTCTCAAATCTGGCCGGAATGGCTGCCCAAATCGGAGCACAGCTATTGCGGGATCAGGAGGTCTGCCAGCCTGCTAGCTCCTGGAGGGATTCCTGAGTATGTCCTCAGGGCCCAAGTGGTAACAGGTGTTTCCTATTGCCTTTACTAGCATCAGCCAGGCCCTCAGGTGAGGTGTGGACTGTGATCTCCACTGGAAGCTACGAATTCACAATGGAGGCATCCATCTTTCTTCTGTCTGTCCACAGCAAGGGCCAGAGGATTTTGTGCTTCCTGCAAGCAGAGCGGCATTGTATGGGACACTGATGCATGCCTACATCTGGGAATCTCTATGAGTGTGATGTGTGGAAACCAGGACACCATGATCAGGGATGTGAGGCCACAGGAGCAATTGCCTTAGCCAGACCGAAAGGGTAGGTGTAAGGGGCTGGGTTCATCCACTATTGTTTGGACGAACAGAGTTCCCATCTATGTTGAAACACAGCTCTTTCTGGGTACTGTCTGTGCTTGTAATCTGCTGCTCTGAGCAGTGGACTGAGAGCCTGGAGGGTGACTAGGAGCCAAATGTGACTGGACAGGCACATGACCCTGAATTCTGAGGGGTGGCCCAGCTTCCCCCTGATGATAGATGTGAGGCATGGAATTGAATAGTTAACCCAGGAGATTTAGACATGAGAGTCCCTTTGCATATGCATTCTTGCTTAGACAGAATCTGGGCTAGCTGGCTTGCCCTGACCAGCTAGGTTCTCCGTACATAAGTTGCAGGTGAGGCTGGCTACCTTGACACCTATGATCTGAGACTACTACAGGTGAGCTCTGAGCACAAACGGACGCAAACAGTCATACCGACAGACAGACAGACAGACACACACACACATTACTGTCAGGTCTGGTAGTACAGCATATGGTGAAGGCTGGGGCTGTCTGGGGTCTGAGGGCATGAGAGCTGCTGCCTTACCATCTCTACAAGCCAGGTTTGAATCTGTCATCAATGAACACAGTGTAGGAGGTTTTTGAATTCTGAGACACTGAAGAGGGAGAGGTTTTTGCCCTGAGGATTGCACTGGGAAATAGCAGCTGCCCTGTGTGTGTTGCCAGACTAGGAAACTTGTGGTGCTAGTCGATATGGAGAGTCTCCTGGATGAGTTCCTTCTCGAGGATTTTTAGATAGGTCCCATTGGAGCTACATATAGCTAATGATTTCGAGATTTTACTCCATTGGATAATTCTTTTCCTGATGCCCAGGTTCTCTCCAGGTTTTAGTAATCAATTGTTGAATGTCATATCGAATCCATTGTAGAAAATGACTACAACAGTCTCTCTCTCTCTACCTATCTCTCTCTCTCTCTCTCTCTATATATATATATATATATATAAATATAAATATAAATATAAATATAAATATAAATATATATATATATATATATATATATATATATATATATATATATATATATATAACATGTACAGGTCTGAAAATATTTTTCAGCTAGAGACCTGCACAGCTCTGGATTAGGGTAGTAAAGTGAATACACCTGGCCCTTCTGAGCCACAGTCATGAGAGACATCTCACAGAGCCATATCATTTATCACTCTACAAATCTCTCTCAGTACAAACTACAGCTGTCAAAACATCTAGTTCCCTCTTACTCTTTTTGTCCACCGAGTCATATCACAAAACTGTAAATCAAAGAAGAAATAGACATAGTGCAGTTCCCTGCACACAGGACAGACTGAGGCTGGACCAGGTAGATGAAATACTCCCGCCTGCATTTGGCTGGAGCATAAATAAAACTACTTCTAATTTGGAGAGGCAAGGGCAATTTTGGAGTGTGGGCTGCAGGGCAAGTGTTGCTTTACAGAGTGGGTTAAGACCTAGATGTTCTAAGTGTAACCTTTCCTCACAAACATAAAATAACAATGCCACTTGTAAGAAGTATGCATGGGCATGGAGAGTTTGTCTTCAGTGCTCTAACACTGATCAACACAGGGACAGAATTTCTGTCCTTTTCAGTCACTGTCATTCTGTCTCTCAGACTGTCTCTGTGTGCCTTCTTCCCTGGAACCTTCCTGGAAGTCAGTGCATGCATTGTGAACTTGGTCTTCACGGTGTTGAAATTTTCCTTTCTTTGTCCTTTGGATTATTTTGTCTCGTGCATATGGCGTAGTACAGAGGGGAACTGAGTAGACAGCATTCCTGCTGCAGGTAACAGGCATATGTCCATCTCAAGCTGCAGCTGTCCAGGCCCTCTGTGCTTGACTCCCATTCTCCAGGGCCCTGTGACTGACACTAAGCCTAAATGTAGCCCTCTTGAATTGCCTGCACCACACTTGTCCTTATTCCATGAGAGCCCAGGTCAAGAGAAGTGAAACTATATCAACCTGGAACACACATTGTGCTTTCCGTCTATCGGGCTGAATGTAAAGGATCTGTGGTACTTATGGCCACACCAGTGTCCATATTTTCCACGCAAAACAGAAGCTTTTAGGGTTCAGAAAGAGGGTGTTTTGATCCCTGTGCAATGTCTTTTCCAAGTTCCTCATGGGGTTTCAAATCCTTTTGAAACCTGAAGTTCGTTCTTGTATCTAGGGAATATTCTCACCTCTGGCCAGAAGGCCTTCCCAACTAGGAGCACACCTATCCCAGGTTCAGGTGGTCTGCCAGCCTGCTAGCTCCTGGAGGGATTTCTGAGTATCTCCTCAGGCCCCAGGTGTTAACAGGTGTTTCCAATTGCCTTTATTAGCAACAGCCAGGCCCTCAGATGAGGGGCGGGACTGTGATCTCCACTGGAAGCTCCTAATTCAGCCAATGGAGGCATCCATCTACCATTTGTCTCTCCATAGCAAGGGCCCGGGGAGTTTGTGCTTCCTGCAAGCAGAGGGACTTTGTATGGGACACTCATGCATGCCTATCTGGAAATCTCTCTTAGTGTGATGAGTGGACACCAGTACACCATGATCAGGGATTGTGAGGCGACAGGAGCAATTGCCTTAACCGGACCCAAAGGGTAGGTGTAAGGTACCTGGTTCATTCACTATTGTTTGGTCGAACACAGTTTCCATCTATGTTTAAACACAGCTATTTCTGGATTCTTTCTGTGCTTGTAATCTGCTGCCCTGAGCAGTGGACTGAGAGCCTGGAGGCTGAGTAGGCAGCCAAACATAACTGGACAGGCTCATGCCCCTGAATACTGAGGAGTGCACCAGCTTCCCACGTTGGCAGTGTTTGATTGATAGTGAAGCATGGGATTGAATGGGGAACTCAGGAGAGCGAGACATGAGAGCCCCTTTGCATATGCATTCTTGCTTAGCCAGAGTCTGGGCTAGCTGGCTTGCACTGACCAGCTAGGTTCTTTGTACATAAGTTGCAGGTGACGCTGGCTACCTTGAAACCCATGCTCTGAGACTACTATAGGTGAGCTCAGAGCACACACAGACACACACAGATAGACAGACAGACAGACACACACACACACACATTACTGTCAGGTTTGGTAGTACAGCATATGGTGAAGGCTGGGGCTGTCTGGGGTCTGTGGGCATGAGAGCTGCTGCCTTACAATCTAAAAGCCAGCTTTGAACCTGTCATCAATGAACAGAGTGTAGGGGGGTTTTGAATTCTGGTCTCTTTCCAACTCATGTATTTCTCTTCTCGCCTTCTCTGTCTCTAACTCTCACATGCTCTCATACTTCTGTCTTCACTCATTTATATTTTACTTATATACTTATTTTACTGACAGGCCCAGATATACAAAGAAAGTTACCAGAGCACTGCTGAGCTCTGGTTTGTTGTGTTGGCTATTTCACCTAGGCTACCGGAGCATCAGTTTGTAAGTCTTTCTGACACAATCCATATGCTGTCTCCTCATTTCCATGCCAGTATAACTCAGAGATTATAATACAGAGATAAATACATATATATATATATATATATAAACATATATATTTATATATCTGTCATTTTTTGAATTGTCGACCTATGTATTTGACCTTAATTCAGAATTACCACATTTATAAAAGCCTAGATTTCAGAAATAATTTTCCACATAGTTGGAGCAGGATTCAATACAATTATAAATAATAGAAACTTCCAGTAGCATTTCTAATCCTGTTTCTGTCAGCATCCTTATTGTAGTTATCATAGCCCAGAACTTCCCTCCTTTTTCTAGTGTAAGCTACAATACGTATGTGTTTGTTTTCTATTTCCAGAAATCTTAATTTCTTTGGACACTGCAGTGTTAGGGAATTTTTGAAGCAGCCCTCTGTTTCTCAGCAGATGGTTCTATGTTTGTGCTGCAATCAGGTCTTCTTGTGGTTTTTGTTTTCATTATTTTTTATTTTTTCAAGTCCTCCTAAATTATCCCCATTTATTTTCATATTTATTTATTTAGTCAGGTATCACATGAGGGTCATTTCTTCTGCTTGATATATTTTTTCTTATAATTGAAGGGAACTTTTGACGCACAATACATTTCCTGTTGCAAATTGTACACACATATGTTGAAGGCTTGGTTTGTCTGGGGTCTGGGGGCATTAGAGCTGCTGCCTTACAATATCTACAATCCAGATTTGAACCTGTCATGAATGAACACAGTCTAGGGGGGTTTTGACTTCTGGTCTATTTCCAACTCTTCTATTTCTTTTCTCTCCTTCTCTGTGTCTGACTCTCACAGGCTCTCACTCACTCTGTATGCACTCAGTAATGTTTTACTTATATCCTTATTTTATTGACAGGCCCAGATATACAAAGAGAGTTGCCAGAGCACTGCTGAGCTCTGGCTTGTTTTGTTGGTGATTTTACCTAGGCTACTGGAGCCTCAGCTTTGTATGTCTCTCTGACACAAGCCATATTCTGTCTCCTCATATCCATGGCAGTATCTCTCAGACTTTATAATAAAGATATACATCCATATACATATGTAAATATATATATATATCTGTCATTTTTGGAATTGTCGACCTATGGTCTTCCTGTGGTTTTTATTATTTTTTAATTTTTTCAAATCCTCCTAGATCATCCCCATATATTTGCATATTCATTTATATATTTAGTCCAATATCACATGGGGTGTCATTTCTTCTGCCGGATAGATTTTCTCTTATAATTGAAGGGAACTTTGGACACACAACACATTTCCTTCTGCAGATACTACACACTACTACAACTAATACTGCCCGGTTTTTGACAGTGACATCCAATGCACAATGGGTTACTATTGCATGGCTCTAAAGAATGTTCCCTATTTAACCAACAAGACACTGAAGAGGGATAGGTTTTTGCACTGAGGCTTGCAATGGGAACTAGCAGCTGCCCTGTGTGTGTTGCCAGACTAGGAAAGTTGCGGTGCCTGTCCATGTGTAGTGTCTCCTGGATGAGATCATTCTCAAGCCTTTTTCGCTAGGTCATGTTGGAGCTCCATATAGCTAATTATTTGGAGATTTTACTCCTATGGACAATTCTTTTCCTGATGCACAGTTTCTCTCCAGGTTTTAGCAATAAATTGTCTGAATGTCATATCACATACATTGTAGAAAATGACTACATCAGTGTCTTGCTGTCTCTCTTTCTCTCTCTCTCTATATATATATATGTATATATATGTAACATGTAGAGGTATGAAAATATATTTTAGCTAGAGACCAGCACAGCTCTGGATTAGTGTAGTAATGCGGATACACCTGGCCATTCTGAGCCAGAGTCATGAGAGACATCTCACAGAACTATTCATTTACCTCTTGTCATTCTACAAATCTCTCTCAGCACAAACTACAGCTGCCAAATCATCTACTTCCCTCTTGCTCTTTTTGTCCACCGAGTCCTAACACAAAACTGTAACTCAAAGAAGAAATAGACATAGTGCAGTTCCCTGCACACAGGACAGGCTGAGGCTGGACCAGGGAGATGCAATAAGCCAGCCTGAATCTTGGCT
Source organism: Erinaceus europaeus (assembly GCF_950295315.1). NCBI lineage: Eukaryota > Metazoa > Chordata > Mammalia > Eulipotyphla > Erinaceidae > Erinaceus > Erinaceus europaeus. Next base: position 85,406 of record NW_026647623.1, on the reverse strand, counting down.
GGATCATCACTAAGACTACTTTCAATTTGGAGAGGCAAGGGCAGTTTTGGAGAGTGGGCTGCAGGCCAAGTGTTGCTTCTCAGAGTGGGATAAGACCTAGATGTTCTAAGTGTAACCTTTCCTCACAAACATAAAATAACAATGCCACTTGTAAGAAGTATGCATGAGCATGGAGGGTTTGTCTTCAGTGCTCTGGCACTGATCAAGACAGGGCCAGAATTTCTGTCCTTTTCAGTCACTGTCATTCTGTCTCTCTGACTGTCTCTACGTGCCTTATTCCCTGGATCCTTCGTGGAAGTCAGTGCATGCATCGTGAACTGGGGCTTCCTGGTGTTGAAATTTTCCTTTCTTTGCCCTTTGGATTACTTAGTCTCATGCATATGGCATAGTACAGAGGAGAACTTAGGAGACAGCGTTACTGCTGCAGGTTACAGGCATATGTCTATCTCCAGCTGCAGCTTCCCAGGCCCTCTGTTCTTGACTCCCATTCTCCAGGGCCCTGTGGCTGACACTCAGCCTAAATGCAGCCCTCCTCAATTTCCTGCACCGCTTCCTCGTCCTTATTCCATGAGAGCCCAGGTCAAGAGAAGTGAAACTCTACCACCCTGGCAGACAATTGTCTTTCCCACTATTGGGCTGAATGTAAAGGATCTGTGGTACTAATGGCCACACCAGAGTCCAGAATTTCCATGCAAAATGGAAGCTTCCAAAGTTCAGAAAGATGATGTCTTGATGGCTGTGAAATGTCTTTTCCAAGTGCCTCCTGGAGTTTCAAATCCTTTTGAAACCTTCAGTTCGTTCTTGTATGTAAGAAATATTTTCCCTCTGGCCGAATGCCCTCCCAACTAGGAGCACAGCTATCCCGGGGTCAGGAGGTCTGCCAGCCTGATAGCTCCTGGAGGGATTCCTGAGTATCTCCTCAGGCCCCAAGTGTTAACAGGTGTTTCCAATTGTCTTTATTAGCAGCAGCCAGACCCTCAGGTTAGGGGCGGGCTGTGATCTCCACTGGAAGCTCCTAATTCAGCGAATGGAGGCATCCATCTGCCTTTTGTCTCTCCATAGCAAGAGCCCGGGGAGTTTGTGCTTCCTGGAAGCAGAGCTACTTTGTATGGGACACTCATTCATGCCTACTTCTGGGAATCTCTCTGACTGTGATGTGTGGACACCAGGACAAAATGATCAGGGATTGTGAGGCCAAAGATGCAATTGTCTTAGCAGGACCCAAAGGGTACGTGTAAGGGGCTGGGTTCATCCACTATTGATTGGTCAAACACAGTTCCCATCTATGTTGAAACAGCTCTTTCTGAGTTCATTCTGTGCTTGTAAACAGCTGACCTAAGCAGTGGACTGAGAGTCTGGAGGCTGAGTAGGCTGCCAAAAGTGACTGGACAGGCTCCTGCCCTTGAATTCTGAGGGGTGAACCAGCTTACCCCATTGGCAGTGTGTTTAATAGTGAGGCATGAGATTGAATCGGGGACTGAGGAGAGGGAGACATGAGAGTCCCTTTGCATGTGCATTCTTGCTTAGCCAGAATCTGGGCTAGATGGCTTGCCCTGACCAGTTAGGTTCTCCGTACATAAGTTGCAGGTGAGGCTGGCTACCTTCCCACACATGCTCTGACACTACTATAGGTGAGCTCTGAGCACACACAGACACAGACAGACAGACAGACAGACACACACACACACACATTACTGTGAGGTCTGGTAGTACAGAATATGGTGAAGGCAGGGGCTGTCTTGGATCTGTGGGCATGAGAGCTGCTGCCTTACAATCTCTACAAGCCATCTTTGACTCTGTCATCAATGAACACAGTGTAGGAGGTTTTTGAATTCTCATCTCTTTCCAGCAAAAGTGGCTGGTGGGCGGGCCTTCCAGAGGCTGCCCAATGAGCGTGCTGCAGGGCTATCTGGAAGATGCTCAAGGTTGCTGGCCAATCACTGACTAGGGGCCTTGACACTCCTGGGCGTGTCCTAGCAGACTGGCCAATGATATTACTGGCAGGGGTTCTTGGCGTGTCCTAGGCCTCTGGCATATCAGAGCATGGCTGGTGCCCTGTCTGTGGGCCTTCTGAAGTAAGCCCGACAATGGTAGCTCAGAGCTGGCTTTAAAAGGCTGGGCGTGCTTACAGGAAGTGTGAAGCAGGGTTCACACAGGACCCTGCCTTGCAGAAGTTGTCCAGTGTGCATGTGTATAATTCTGTTTGTGCCTGTGCCTCTGTGGATGTGTGCCTGTGTGTAACTGTGAGTGTGTGTGTTTGTGTGTGTTTCTGTGTGTGTGAGGGAGAGAGAGACAGAGAAAACAACAGAATTTCTGTGGCACAGGTGATTTTGTGCAAAACACTTGGCACATTCTGATTTACAACTCAATATTGACACCATTGTAGCTCTCCTTGTCCCTTGGTCACTTTTCTTATTTTCAGATGTAAAGACACTGAAGAGAGAGAGGTTTTTGCACTGAGGCTTGCACTGGGAACTAGCAGCGGCCATGTGTGTGTTTCCAGACTAGTAAACTCTTAGTGCCTGTCTATGTGGAGAGTCTCCTGTATGAGTTCCTTCATGAGCCTTTTTCGCCCTGTCCCGTTGGAGCTGCATATAGCTAATGATTTGGAGATTTTACTCCTTTGGACAATTATTTTCCTGATGCACAGTTTCTCTCCAGGCTTTCCTAATCAATTGTCTGAATATCATATCGCATCCATTGTAGAAAATGACAACATCAGTGCCTTGCTGTCTCTCTCTCTCTCTCTCTCTCTCTCTCTATATATATATATATATATATATATATATATATATGCCATTCGTTTAACTCTTGTCACTCTACAAATCTCTCTCAGCTCAAACTACAACTGCCAAATCATCTACTTCACTCTTGCATTTTTGGCCACCGAGTCCTATCCCAAAATTGTAAATCAAAGAAAAAGTAGACATAGTGCAGTTCCCTGCACACAGGACAGGCTGAGGCTGGACCAGGGAGAGGAAATACACCAGCCTGCATTTGGCTGGAGCATCCCTAAAACTACTTCCAATTTGGAGAGTCAAGGGCAGGTTGGAGAGTGGGCTTCAGGCCAAGTGTTGCTTCTCAGAGTGGACTCAGACCTAGATGTTCTAAGTGTAACCTTTCCTCACAAACATAAAATAACAATTCCACTTGTAATAAGTATGCATGGACATGGAGGGTTTGTCTTCAGTGCTCTAGCACTGATCAATACAGGGCCAGAATTTCTGTCTTCTTCAGTCACTGTCATTCTGTCTCTCTGACTGTCTCTGTGTGCCTTCTTCCATGGAACCTTCCTGGAAGTCAGTGCATACATCATGAACTCGGACTTCCTGGTGTTGAAATTTTCCTTTCTTGGCCCTTTAGATACTTAGTCTCCTGCATATGGCGTAGTACAGATGGGAACTGAGGAGACAGCGTTCCTGCTGCAGGAAACAGGCATATGTCCATCTCCAACGGCAGCTGCCAATGCCCTCTGTGCTTGACTCCCATTCTCCAGGGCCCTGTGGCTGACACTCAGCCTAAATGCAGCCCTCCTCAATTTCCTGCACCGCATCCTTGTCCTTATTCCATGAGAGCCCAGGTCAAGAGAAGTGAAACTCTATCCTCCTGGCACTCACATTGTGCTTTCCCTCTATTGGGCCAAATGTAAAGGATCTGTGGTACTGATGGCCACACCAGTGTCCAGATTTTCCATGCAAAATGGAACCTTCCAGGGTTCAGAAAGAGGGTGTTTTGATGGATGTGAAATGTCTTTTCCAAGTGCCTCCTGGGGTTTCAAATCCTTTTGAAACCTGAGTTCGTTCTTGTATCTAGTAAATATTCTCACCTCTGTCCCGAAGGCACTCCCAACTAGGAGCACAGCTATCCCTTTGTCAGGAGGTCTGCCAGCCTGCTAGCTCCTGGAGGGATTCCTGAGTATGTCCTTAGGCTCCAAGTGGTAACAGGTGTTTCCAATTGCCTTTATTAGCAGCATCCAGGCCCTCAGGTGAGGGGCGGGGCTGTGACCTCCACTGGAAGCTCCTAATTCAGCGAATGGAGCCATCCATCTTCCTTTTGTCTCTCCATAGCATGGGCCCAGGGAGTTTGTGCTTCCTGCAAGCAGAGCGAATTTGTATGGGACTCTTATGCATGCCTACTTCTGGGAATCTCTCTGACTGTGATGTGTGGACACCAGGACACCATGATAAGGGATTGTGAGGCCACAGGACCAATTGCCTTAGCCGGACCCAAAGGGTAGGTGTGAGGTGCCAGGTTCATCCACTATTGTTCGGTCAAACACAGTTCCCATCTATGTTGAAACACAGCTCTTTCAGAGTTCATTTTGGGCTTGTAGTCTGCTGCCCTGAGCAGTGGATTTAGATTTAGGAGGCTGAGTAGGCAGCCAAACGTGACTGGACAGGCTTATGCCCCTGAATTCTGAGGGGTGCCCTCACTTACCCTGTTGTCAGTTTTTGTATGATAGTGAGGCATGGGATTGAATCGGGAACTCAGAAAAGGGAGATATGAGAGTCCTTTTGCATATGTGTTCTTGCTTAGCGAGAATCTGGTCTAGTTGGCTTACCCCGTCCAGCTAGGTTCTCTGTACATAAGTTGCATGTGAGGCTGGCTACCTTGACACCAATGGTCTGAGACTACTATAGTTGAGCTCTGAGCACACACAGACACACACAGACAGACAGACAGGCATACACTCACACACATTACTGTCAGGTCTGGTAGTACAGCAAATGGTGAAGGATGGGGCTGTATGGGGTCTGTGGGCTTGAGAGCTTCTGCCTTACAATCTCTACAAGCCAGCTTTGAACCTGTCATCAATGAACACAGTGTAGGAGGTGTTTGACTTCTGGTCACTTTCCAACTCATCTATTTCTTTTCTCTCCTTCTGTGTCTCTGACTCTCAGAGGCTCTCAATCACACTGTCTTCACTCAGTAATAGTTTACTTATATCCTTATTTTATTGACAGGCCAAGATATACAAATAGAGTTGCCAGAGCATTGCTGAGCTCTGGCTTGTTGTCTTGGTGATTTCACCTAGGCTACTGGAGCCTCAGCATTGTAAATCTCTCTGACACAAGCCATATTCTGTCTCCGCATATCCATGGAAGTATGTCTCAGACTTTATAATAAAGATATAAATCCATATACATATATATATATACATATATAAATATACATATATATATCTGTAATTTTGGAATTGTCAACCTATGTAATTGCTCTTAATCAGAATTAACACATTTATAACAGCTTCCTTTTTCATTAATAATTGGCCACCTAGTTGGAGCAGATTTCAATACAATTATAAATAATAGAACCTTCCAGTAGCATTTCTAATAGCATTTCTATCAGCATCCTTATTGTAATTATCATAGTACAGAACTTGCCTCCTTTCTCTAGTGTAAGCTTCAGTACATATGAGTTTCGTTTCATTCTCCTGAAATCCTAATTTCCCTTGACTCTGAAGTGTCTCGGAATTTTTGAAGCAGCCCTCTGTTTCTCAGCAGAAGGTTTTCATATTCTGCTGTAATCAGGTATTCATGTGCTTTTTGTTTTTATTTTTCATTTTTTTAAATCCTCCTAGATCATCCCATTTATTTGCATATTTATTTAGTGCTATATTACATGAGGTGTCATTTCTTCTGCTTGATAGATTTTTCTCTTAAAATTGAAGGGAAGTTAACACTCACAATACATTTCGTGTGGTAAATACTACACACATATGGTGAAGGCTGGGGTGGTCTGGGTTCTGTGGACTTGAGACTTCTGCGTTACAATCTCTACAACCCAGGTTTGAACCGGTTATGTATTAAAACAATGTCGGAGGTTTTTGATTCTGGTCTCTTTCCCACTCTTCTATTTCTCTTCTTGCCTTCTCTGTCTCTGACTCTCACAGGCTCTCACTCACCCTGTCAGCACTCATTAATATTTTACTTATATATTATTTTACTGACAGGCCCAGATATACAAAGGGAATCACCAGGACACTGCTGATCTCTGGCTGTTTTTTTGGTGATTTCACCTAGGTTTCCTGAGCCTCAGCTTTGTAAGTCTCTCTGGCACAAGCCATACTCTGTCTCCTCATAGCCATGCCAGTATCCCTCAGGGTCTATAATAAAGATACACTTACATATATGTACATATATATATATGTATATATATATATCAGTCATTTTTAGAATTCTTGACCTTTTTATTTGATCTTAATGCAGAATTACCACATTTATAACAGCCTCCTTATTCATAAATAATTGGTCCCATAGTTGGATCAGGATTCACTACAATTATAAATTATAAGCCTTCCAGGAGCATTTCCAATAGCCTTTCTATCAGTATCCACATTGTAATTATCATAGCACAGAACTTGCCTCCATTTTCTAGTTTAAGCTTTAATATGTATGCCTTTCTTTTCATTCTCGGGAATTCTTAATTTGCATGGACCCTGAAGTGCCAGGGAAGTTTTGAAGCAGCCCTGTGTTTCTCAGTAGATGTTTTCTATATTTCTGCTGTAATCAGGTCTTCCTGTGGTTTTGTTTTTATTTTTTTCAAATCCTCCTAGATCATCCCCATTTATTTGCATATTTATTTATTTATTTAGTCCCATATCACATGAGGGGTCATTTCTTCTGCCTGATAGATTTTCTCTTATAATTGAAGGGAACTTTTGACACACGATACATTTCCTTTTGCAGATTCTACACACTACTACAACTACTACTGCACTGTTTTTGACAGTGACATCCAATGCACAATGTATTAGTATTGCATGGCTCTAAAGAATGTTCACTATTTAACCTACAAGTCTTTTAACCTCACAAATATTTATTCTGTTCTATCTTGGGGGATGAATGCTTTACAGTCAACAGTTACATGTAATAGTGGGCACGGGGGTAATTATCCCACTTTCCCTGTATTTCTGTACATCATTTGTAACTTTCTTACTGAGGAGAAGGAAACAGTCATAAATTGAGAGAGCAGGGCCCAAGCAGGAAGAGAGACAGAGAGACAGCTGCAGTTCTGATTTGACACTAGCCCAACTTTTCCCTAGTTGGATAAGTGGTGAGCAGGGGCTCAAAACAGGGTCCTGGTATTCCACATATTTCACTGGCATCTCCACCAGCAGTGCTTCCAACCCATGCTTCCTTCGTTGTCCATGTAACTATCGATCTGCTCTAGGCACTTCATATGCCAGAAAGTTAACACTTCTTCCCTCCACCCATGAAACTTTGACCTTTTACTTGAGTGTTCTTTTCCTGATACACAGTTTCTCTCCAGGTTTTAGCAATCAATTGTCTGAATGACATATCACATCCATTGTAGAAAATGACTACATCAGTATCTTGCTCTTTATTTCTCTCTGAAAATATATTTAAGCTAGAGATCTGCAAGGCTCTGGATTCAGGTAGTAATGCGGATAGACCTGGCCCTTCTGAGCCACAATCATGAGAGACATCTCACAGAGCCATTCGTTTACCTCTTGTCACTCTATAAATCTCTCTAAGCACAAAGTACAGCTGCCAAATCATCTACTTCCCTCTTGCTCTTTTTGTCCACCAAGTCCTATCCCAGAACTGTAAATAAAAGAAGAAATAGACATAGTGCAGGTCCCTGCACACCCGACAGGCTGAGGCTGGAACAGGGTGATGAAATATGCCAGCCTGCATTTGGCTGGAGCAACACTAAAAGGGCAGTTTTGGAGAGTAGGCTGTAGGCTAAGTGTTGCTTCTCAGAGTCGGTTAAGACCTAGATGTTCTAAGTTTAACCTTTCCTCACAAACATAAAATAACAATGCCACTTGTAAGAAGTATGCATGGGTATGGAGGCTTTGTCTTCAGTGCTCTGGCACTGATCAACAAAGGGTCAGTATTTGTCCTTTTCAGTCACTGTCATTCTGTCTCTCTGACTGTCTCTATATGCCTTCTTCCCTGGACCCTTCGTGGAAGTCAGTGCATGCATCATGAACACCATCTTTCTGGTGTTGAAATTTTCCTTTCTTTGCCCTTTGGATTACTTAGTCTAAAGAATATGGCGTAGAACAGAGGGGAACTGAGGAGACAGCATTCCTGTGGCAGGTAATAGGCATATGTCCATCTCCAGCTGCATCTGTCCAGGTCCCCTGTGATTGACTCCCATTCTGCAGGGACCTGTGGCTGACAATCAGCCTAAATGCAGCTCTCCTCAATTTCTTGATGAGCATCCTTGTCCTTAATTCATGTGAGCCCAGTTCAAGAGAAGTGAAACTCTACCACCCTGACACACACATTGTGCTTTCCCTATATTGGGCCGAATGTAAAGGATATGTGGTACTGATGGCCACACCAGTGTCCAGATTTTCCACGCAAAACGGAAGCTACCAGGGTTCAGAAAGAGGGTGTTTTGATGGCTGTGAAATGACTTTTCCAAGTGCCTCCTAGGGTTTCAAATCCTTTTGAAACCTGAAGTTCTTTCTTGTATCTAGGGAATATTCTCACCTCTGGCCAGAAGGCCCTCCCAAGTAGGAGCACAGCTATCCCTGGGTCAGGAGGTCTGCCAGCCTTCTAACTCCTGGAGGGTTTCCTGAGTATGTCCTCAGGCCCCAAGTGGTAACAGGTGTTTCCAATTGCCTTTATTAAAAGCAGCCAGGCCCTCTGGTGAGGGGCGTGGCTGTGATCTCCACTGGAAGCTCATAATTCAGCCAATGTAGATATCCATCTTCCATTTGTGTCTCTATAGCAAGTGCCAGGGAATTTTGTGCTTCCTGCAAGCAGAGCGACTTTGTATGGGACACTCATGCATGCCTACTTCTGGGAATCTCTCTGAGTGTGATGTGTGGACACTAAGACACCATGATCAGGGATTGTGAGGCCACAGGAGCAATTGCATTAGCCGGACCCAATGGGTAGGTGTAAGGGGCCGGGTTCATCCACTATTGTTTGGTCAAACACAGTTCCCATCTATGTTGAAACACAGCTCTTTCTGGATTCATTCTGGGCTTGTAATCTGCTGCCCTGAGCAGTGGACTGAGGTTCTGGAGGATGAGTAGGCATCCAAACGTGACTGGACAGGCTCCTGCCCCTGAATTCTGAGGGGTGCCCGAGCTTCCCCCATTGGCAGTGATTGGATGATAGTGAGGCATGAGATTGAATCAGGAACTCAGGTGAGGGAGACATAAGAGTCCCTTTGCATGTGCATTCTTGCTTAGCCAGAATATGGGCTAGCTGGCTAACACTGACCAGCTTGGTTCGCTGTACATAAGTTGCAGGTGAGGCTGGCTACCTTCCCACCCATGCTCGGAGACTTCTATATGTAAGCTCTGAGCACACACAGACACAGACAGACAGACAGACACACACACAGATTACTGTCAGGTCTGATAGTACAGCATATCGTAAAGGCTGGGGCTGTCTTGGGTCTGTGGGCATGAGAGATGCTGCCTTACAATCTCTACAAGCCAGGTTTGAACCTGTCATCAATGACCACAGTGTAGGAGGTTTTTGAATTCTCATCTCTTTCCAGCAGAAGTGGCTCATGGGGTGCCTTCCAGAGGCTGCCCAATGTGCATGTTGCAGTGCCGTGTGGACGGTGCTCAAGGTTGCTGGCCAATCACTGACTAGGGGCCTTGACACTACTGGGCGTGTCCTAGCACACTGACCAATTATATTGCTGGCAGGGGTTCTGGGCATGACCTGTTCTCTGGCTTATCAGAGCATGGCTGGTGCCCTGTCTGCAGGACTTCTGAAGTAAGCCTGACAATGGGAGTTCAGAGCTGGCCTTAAAAGGCTGGTCGTGCTTCCAAGAAGTCCGAAGAGGATTCAGCCCAATGCCCTGCCTAGCAGAAGCTGTACAGTGTGCATGTGTATAACTCCGTTTGTGCCTGTGCCTCTGTGGATATGTGCATGTGTGTAACAGTGAGAGTGTGTGTTTGTGTGTGTGTGTGTGGGAGGGAGGAAGAGAGAGAGAGAACAACAGAATCACTGTGGCACAGGTGATTTTGTGCAAAACACTTGGCACATTCTGATTTACAGCTCAATATTGACACCATTGTAGCTCTCCTTGGCCCTTGTTCAGTTTTCTTATTTTCAGATGTAAAGACACGGAAATCGGAGAGGTTTTTGCCCTGAGGCTTGCACTGGGGACTAGCAGCTGCCCTGTGTGTGTTGCCAGACTAGGAAACCTGCGGTGCCTGTCCATGTGGAGAGTCTACTGGATGAGATCCTTCTCTAGCCTTTTTCGCTATGTCCCGTTGGAGCTGCATATAGCTAATGATTTGGAGATTATACTCCATTGGACAATTGTTTTCCTTATGCACAGTTTCGCTCCAGGTTATAGCAATCAATTGTCTGAATGTCATATCACATCCATTGTAGTAAATGACTACATCAGTGTCTTGCTTTCTCCGCCCAACCGTCTCTTTCTGTCTGTCTCTCTCTCTCTCTCTCTCTCTCTATATATATATATATATATATATATATATATATATATATATATATATTATGTAGAGATCTGAAAATATTTTTACCTAGAGACCTGCAAAGCTCTGGATTATTGTAGTAATGTGGATACACCTGGCCCTTCTGAGCCACATTCATGAGATTCATCTCACAGAGCCATTCGTTTACCTCTTGTCACTCTACAAATCTCTCTCAGCACAAACTATAGGTTCCAAATCATCTATTTCACTATCGCTCTTTCTGTCCACCGAGACCTATCCCAAAACTTTATATCAAAGAAGAAATAGACATAGTGTAGTTCCCTGCACACAGGACAGGCTGAGGCAGGACCAGGGAGATGAAATACACCAGCCTGCATTTGGCTGGAGCATCACTCAAACTACTTCCTATTTTGAGAGGCAAGGGCAGTTTTGGAGAGTGGGCTGCAGGCCAAGTGTTGCTTCTCAGTGTGGGCTAAGATCTAGATGTTCTAAGAGTAAACTTTCCTCACAAACATGAAATAATGCCACTTGTAAGAAGTATGCATGGGAATGGAGGGTTTGTCTTCAGTGCTCTGGCACTGATCAACACAGGGACAGAATTTCTCCTTTTCAGTCACTGTCATTCTGTCTCTCTGACTGTCTCTGTGTGCCTTCTTCCCTGGACCCTTAGGGGAAGTCAGTGCATGCATCATGAACTCGGTCTTTTTTGAGTTTTCTCCAGTCTGAGCTGTAGCCCACATAAACTTAGAGAAGGTATCAATTGAGACAAACACATATTTTTTTGCCAAAGTTAGGTATGTGGGTAACATCAATTTGCCAAAGAGCGTTGGCTTTTAAACCTCGAGGATTAACCCCCAGAGTCTGAATAGCAGGTGTTTTGATTAGACCTGCACAGGAGGAACATGTAGCAAGAATACGTTTTAACTGTGGCAGAGGAATATCAGGAAATCGAGCTCGAAGACCTTTAAGATTAACATGGGTTAGGGAATGAAAGTCAGCAGGATTAGAGACAGAGGCTAGGAGAATTTCTGTGGAGGCAAGGCGGTCAGCTGCAGCATTCCCTTCGGACAGGGGACCAGGAAGAGGGCTGTGGGAACGTAGGTGCTGAACATACAGTGGATGGGTTCGAGAACAGAGCATAGAGGCAATTTGAATTAAAAGAGGAGAAAGTGGGTTGTCATCAATTCTTACATAAGATCGAGCAAGCCATGGAAGTAAGTTAACAGTATACACACTGTCAGAAAAAAGGTTGAAGGATTCTGGTACAGCTTTTAATGCAAGGAAAACAGCATAAAGTTCTTTGTACTGAGGGGAATTATCAGGAAGTTCAGTAAAGAGAGGTTTGGGGTATTGCTGGTCTGGATAATATATAAGGGCAGCAGCTCCCTTTTTTCCACCATCAGTGAACACTGTAGGAGCAGAGGGGATGGGATCTCGAGAGAAAAGTTTAGGTACTAGTAGAGGCAACAGAGGTAAAGAAGCTATCAAATTATTAGAGGGTAAATGATTATCTAATTGTCCTGGAAAACCCATTAAACTTATGGCAAAACGAGAATGGTGTCGTATGAGCCATTCTGTATCAGTGAGAGTAAAGGGAAGAATGATTGAATCTGGTTCCCTTTCTAAGACCTGAACCGATCTGTTTCTTCCTTGGCTAACCATAAATGCTAAGGCATCAATCTCGGTAAGGAGTCTTGAAGCTCCACCTACTGGCGTATGAAGCCATTCGAGAACGCCATGTTTCTGCCACAATGCCCCCACTACCGTGGGGGTGGAGTTAAAGATTAGAAGATTTACTGGAGAGGAGGGGGAGAACCGAACGAGGTGCATGTCCTGGAGAGCCTGGTTAACTTTTTCCAGAGCCAAGGATGCTTCGGGGGTTAACATACGCTTTGAGGAGGGCTGTTTGTTTCCTTTTAACAGATCGAACAGTGGTTGCAGGCAGCTTGTAGGCAGATAAAGATACTGCCTAAGCCAATTCAAATTTCCAAGAAAACTTTGTAAAGAAGCAAGAGTGAGATTAGAAGGGAAAGTAACACAAGGTTTTAAAGGACGAATCTGCGTTAGGGAAATCTCTGAGCCTAAGAAAGATATTGGAGGGATTAGCTGTATCTTCTCAGGAGCTACATTAAGTCCACTTCTCTTTAAGGCAGGGATTAGAAAATCACGTAGGGCGGAGAGATCTGTATCTAATTCTTCCCATATTAACACGTCATCCATATAATGAAAAACCTTAATGCCCTTATGAATATATGGAAAAAGGGCAGATTTAACAACCTCTTGACAAATAGTAGGACTATTAGCCTTGCCCTGGGGCAGTACCACCCATTCAAATCTATCGGCAGGGCTGGCATTATTAATAGAAGGAACAGAGAAAGCAAAACGTTTACAATCTTGTGGGTGTAAGGGAATAGAGAAAAAACAATCCTGTATATCAATAGCTATGATTGGAATTCCTGTGGGAATTGCGGAAGCAAGAGGCAAACACCTTTGGGGGGAGCCCCAAACCTGCATGGTTTTATTAACTGCAGGAAGATCTTGGAGGAGGCGCCATTTTCCTGAGCACTTTTTAATTACAAAGACTGGAGTATTCCATGGGCTCCGAGAATGACGAATGTGTCCCAACGATAACTGCTCTTGGACGAGTTTTTTTAAAAATTTCTAGCTTCTCCCTAGGCAAAGGCCATTGCTCCACCCAGACAGGCTCATTAGAAAGCCAATCTAAGCGGGGAGTTCTGTTACGAACAGTGGCAGTTAGTATTGGGGGTGCTGGTTGGGTCTAGCAGTCTCACAGGAGTGAGTGTGGTGTCCTGCAGAGGTGTCTGAGGATATCACTACATCTAAAGATTCCAGCAAGTCTCTTCCCAATAAATTGGTGCTTATATCAGCTATTAAAGGCTGAAAGCGTCCGGTAGTCCCTTCTGGATCTTCCCACACAAGGGAATCTCGTGTGCGGAATGCCTGAGTCAATCCTCCAACACCATGTAAGCGTGGTCCTGGGAGGAGTTCCCAACTCTGGGGAACCTCTGCTTGTCTTAATATTGTCTTATCTGCTCCCATGTCAATCAAACACTTAAAAGGAATATTACCAATCTTTACTGTCATAGTTTGGTTACCCCTTTCTAAAACAGGGGTGGTCCATAAAATCTCAGGCTCTGAATTCGAGCTGTTCTCTTGCTCCAGCCGGTTATTTCTATGCTGGAAGTTCCCACATACCACGGGTTCCTCCTTCTGCTCACCCTCTGTTATTGTTACTTGGCGTGGTTGGTGTAGCGATGGATTGGGTCCCAAGCTGGGCTTCTGTTTGTGGAAGAGGGGCACAGAACCAAGCAGGCGACCTGCTTCCTTCCCTCTTGGGGGCGGGGCTAAGGGAAGCCCCATACCTAGTTTAAATCCCTGTTTACATTTGGCAGAGGTGTGCCGTTCCTATGGAACCTTGACCAACAATCTCTCCTCCAGTGAAATCCTTTCTGGCATCTGGGACAAGGCATTAGTGGTCTCTGATTCCCTGTCTGGAGGCGGGGTTACCCTGATTGGAGGTGGGGTCGCCCTGACTGGAGGTGGGGTCGCCCTGACTGGAGGCGGGGTCGCGGTCTATTTTCTGGACATTGGTTACGCCAATGCCCTTGGCGACCGCACTGAAAGCAAGCTCCTTTTTGCTTATGTAAGGTAGCTGCATAGGCCTGTAACATAGGTCCTTGAAAAGAGCTTGATCTGAGATCCTGTGTAGCTAGAATCCAAGTATCTGGGTGTTCGCTTTTAAGAGTGATACAGGCCTGTCAAAAATGCGGAAGCATTCCATCCCAGACTATGGATTGCAGAAGGAGAAAAGGAGCGTCAGGATTATAAATCTTCCTTTCCAAACTCGACTGGAACCTGGCAATGAATTTAGCGAGGGATTCATCAGGTTCTTGTTGCAGGGAGAGAATGGGGGCTGAGGCTGCTCCCATGGGTGGTGTTAATCGCTCCCATGCTTTTTAATGCACACAGGTGTACTTGATCAAAATACCCCGCTGGAAACTTGGCTTCCGCCTGTTGAATCCCTGTTTCTAATTGGCCTGTTCCAAACAATGCATCAAAATTACCCTCTGGCTGATTTTGAATATTTTTCCACGATTGTTGTAAACATTCGTCACGAAAGAATGCCTCCCATTGCAGGAAGAGGGGGCCTGGGAGCTTAGCACGAGTCACATCTCTCCAATCTTGAGGGGTATTAAGGTTCTGAAGCAGGCCTTGTAAAATGGACCTGGTCCATGGGGCATGGATACCGTCATCTTTGATAGCCTGGCGTAGTTCCTTCAGGTCTGTGGCGGAATATGGATACCAGGCCTGAGGTTTTTGTCTATTGGGGGCAACATTGACCGGAAATGTGTGGACTTGCTCTGATAAGTGTGTAGCGGTAGGAGGAGTCATCGAAGTGGAAGCTTCTGGACAAGTGGCCGAAGAAGTGGTTTTGGAGGCTACAGGAGAATTCGGACATGTGTCTATCAAAACAGGGGTGGGTGAAGAAGCAGCTGTGGAGGCAGCAGGAGGTTCTGGACACGTTTCTGCCAAAATGGGGGTGGCCGAAGAAGTGGCTGTGGAGTTCAAAGGAGAATTCGGACACGTGTCTGCCAAAATAGCGGCCTCAGGGCAAGATGCCAAAATAGGGGCCTCAGGGCAAGATGCAGAGGAATTAGGGTGGGTCAAGATCACAACAGGCCTTTGCTTCTTCTTGTTTTTAAGGTGCTGGTTAAGTTCTATGATTACTTCCTTTATCTCTTGGACCTCAACCTCTAGGTCCTTAAGCCTTTTGAGAGGTTGACCTATATATCCCTTAAAAGCTGCTATGATGATCAACAGGATATAAGGTGAAGCCCGAAGAAAAATATCCCAGAGATATAAAAATTGTATGCTGGAAAAAGAATGCAGGATTTGGAAAAGATTTTCCATGGTGGAGAGATCTCAGGAAAACAATAAGAAATAAAAAAATCACAGTGCCTTAACACAATATTGCAGATACCCAAAAGGTGTGTACTTATCTAAGATGTCTTCTTAAAAATCTGCTGCTTACGGGTCCCTGTTCCGGGCGCCAGATGCCGGGATAGCCTGAGGGTACTTCTTCCCGAGCTAGTGCTCTCTGCGTTGGAGGGAACTCAACTGGAGCTGATCTAGGCTGCTGTGTGGGAGAGGGATCAGGAACTCGTGCTGCACCAACTTCCGCAGGAGATACACTCTGGAACTCTCGGAGCTGGAAAGCAATTTCCAAGTGTCTTTAATCAGAAGAGCAGCTGTTTTTATACTCTCCAAGTAGGGTGGAAACAGGATTTGATATAGAGAGGGTGGAGAGAAAAGTGACTGGTGAAAATCAGGGTGTGACAAAGAAGGGATCAGTGTGTGACAAGGAGGGGGTGGAGCAGGAGAGAATCCTATCATAGAACCACCAATGCCCTGGAGTGCTTTATGTAAAAGTGATTTATGTAAATAGACCAAAGCTTTGGATCAGTAAAGTCCCTATATAGGCATATGGTTAAGCAGAAGCCAGGTGGAGGTGGCAACTACCCAACAGGTCTCCTGGATGAGATTTTACTCCTTTGGACAATTCTTTTCCTGATGCACAGCTACTCTCCAGGTTTTAGCAATCAATTGTCTGAATGTCATATTGCATCGATTGTAGAAAATGACTAGATCAGTGTCTTGTTCTCTCCCTCTCTCTCTCTCTCTCTCTCTCTCTCTCTCTCTCTCTCTATATATATATATATATATATATATATATATATATATATATATATATAACATATAGAAGTCTGAAAATATATTTTAGCTAGAGACCTGCACAGCTCTGGATTCGGGTAGTAATTCGGATACACCTGGCATTTCTGAGCCACAGTCATGAGAGACATCTCACAGAGCCATTCTTTTACCTCTTGTCACTCTACAAATCTCTCTCAGCACAAACTGCGGCTGCCAAATCATCTACTTCCCTCTTGCTCTTTTTTCCACCGAGTCCTATACCAAAACTATAAATCAAAGAAGAAATAGACATAGTGCAGTTCCTTGCACACAGGACAGGCTGAGGCTGTACCAGGGAGATGAAATAGGCCAGCCTGCGTTTGTCTGGAGCATCACTAAAACTACTTCCAATTAGGAGAGACAAGGACAGTTTTGGAGAGTGGACTGCAGGCCAACTGTTGCTTCTCAGAGTGGGCTAAGATCTAGATGTTCTAAATGTAACCTTTCGTCACAAAAATAAAATAGCAATCTCTCTGAGTGTGATGTGTGGAAACCAGGACACAATGATCGGAGATTGTGAGGCCATAGGAGTAATTGCCTTAGCCTAACCCAAAGGGTAGGTGTAAGGGGACGGGTTCACCCACTATTGTTTGGTCAAACACAGTTCCCATCTATGTTGAAACACAGCTCTTTCTGGGTTCATTCTTGGCTTGTAATCTGCTGCCCTGAGCAGTGGACTGAGAGTCTGGAGGCTGAGTAGGCAGCCAAACGTGACTGGACAGGCTCCTGCCCTTAAATTCTGAGGGGTGCCCCAGCTTACCCCTTTGGCAGTGTTTGGATGATAGTGAGGCATGAGACTGAATCGGGAATTCAGGAGAGGGAGTCATGAGAGTCCCTTTGCATGTGCATTCTTGCTTAGCCAGAATCTGGGCTAGCTGGCTTGCCCTGACCAGCTAGGTTCTCTGTACATAAGTTGCAGGTGAGGCTGGCTACCTTCCAACCATGCTCTGAGAATACTATAGGTGAGCTCTGACCACACACAGACACAGACAGACAGACAGACACACACACACACACTTTACTGTCTGGTCTGGTAATACAGCATATGGTGAAGGCTGGGGCTGTCTGGGGTCTGTGTGCATGAGAGCTGCTGTCTTACAATCTCTACAAGCCAGGTTTGAACAAGTCATAAATGCACACAGTTTAGGAGGATTTTGAATTCTGAGATTTTCCCCGCAAATCGGAAGCTTCCAGGTTTCTGAAAGAGGGTGTTTTGATGGCTGTGAAATGACATTTCCAAGTGTCTCATGGGGTTTTCAAATCCTTTTGAAACCTGAAGTTCTTTCTTTTATCTACAGAATATTCTCACCTCTGGCCAGAAGGGCCGCCCAACTTGAAGCACAGCTATCCCGGGGTCAGGAGGTCTGCCAGCCTGCTACCTCCTGGATGGATTCCTGAGTATGTCCTCAGGGCCCAAGTGGTATCAGGTGTTTCCAATTGCCTTTATTAGCAGCAGCCAGGCCCTCAGGTGAGGTGCGCGGCTGTGATCTCCACTGGAAGCTCCAAATACAGCCAATGAAGGCATCCATCTTTCTTTTTTCTGTCCATAGCAAGGGCCCGGGGAATTTGTGCTTCCTGCAAGCAGAGAGACTTTGTATGGGACACTCATGCATGCCTACTTCTGGGAATCTCTATGAGTGTGTTGTGTGGACACCAGGACTCCATGATCTGGGATGTGAGGCCACAGAAGCAATTGCCATAGCCAGACCCAAAGGGTAGGTATAATGGACCGGGTTCATCCACTATTGTTTGGTCGAACACAGTTCCCATCTATGTTGAAACACAGCTATTTCTGGGTTCTTTCTGTGCTTGCAATCTGTTGACTTGAACAGTGGACTGAGAGTCTGAAGGCTGAGTAGGCAGCCAAACGTGATTGCACAGGCTTATGCCCCTGAATTCTGAGGGGTGCCCCAGATAACCCCATTGGCAGTGTTTGGATGATAGTGAGGCAAGAGATTGAATCGTGAACTCAGGAGAGGTAGCCATGAGAGTCCCTTTGCATGTGCATTCTTGCTTAGCTAGAAACTGGGATAGCTGGCTTGCCCTGACCATCTAGGTTTTCTGTACATAAGTTGCAGGTGAGGCTGGCTACCTTCCCACCCATGCTCTGAGACAATTATAGGTGAGCTCTGAGCACACACAGTCACAGACAGACAGACAGACACACCCACACACACACTACTGTGTCTGTTGCCAGACTAGGAAACTTGTTTTGCCTGTCCATGTGGAGAGTCTCCTTGATGAGTTCCTTCTCAAGCCTTTTTGCTATGTCCCGTTGGAACTGCATATAGATAATGATTTTGAGATTTTATTACTTTGGACAATTCTTTTCCTGATGCACAGTTTCTCTCCAAGTTTTCGCAATCAATTGTCTGAATGTCATATCGAATCAATTGTAGAAAATGACTACATCAGTGTCTCTCTCTCTCTCTCTCTCTATATATATATATATATATATATATATATATATATATATATGTATATATATATATATATATATATATATATGTAACATGTAGAGATCTGAAAATATTTTTAGCTAGAGACCTGCACAGTTCTGGATTACGGTAGTAATTCGGATACACCTGGCCCTTCTGAGCCACAGTCATGAGAGACATCTCACAGAGCCATTCATATACCTCTTTTCACTCTACAAATCTCTCTCAGCACAAACTACAGCTGCCAAATCATCTACTTCCATCTTGCTCTTTTTGTCCACCGATTCCTATACCAAAACTGTAAATCAAAGAAGAAATAGACATAGTGCAGTTCCCTGCACACAGGACAGTCTGAGTCTGGACCAGGGAGATGAAATAAGCCAGCCTGCATTTGGCTGGAGCATTACTAAAACTACTTCTAATTTGGAGAGGCAAGGGCAGTTTTGGAGAGTGGACTGCAGGCCAAGTGTTGCTACTCAGAGTGGGCTAAGACCTAGATGTTCTAAGTGTAACCTTTCCTCACAATCATAAAATAACAATGCCACTTGTAAGAAGTATGCATGGGCATGGAGGGTTTGTCTTCAGTGCTCTGGCACTGATCAACACAGGGTCAGAATTTCTGTCATTTTCAGTCACTGTCATTCTGTCTCTCTGTCTGTCTCTGTGTGCCTTCTTCTCTGGACCCTTCCTGGAATTCAGTAGAGGCATCGTGATCTCGGTCTTCCTGGTGTTGAAATTTTCCTTTTTTTGCCCTTTGGATTACTTAGTCTCGTGAATATGGCATGGTACAGAGGGGAACTGAGGAGACAGCTTTCCTGCTGCAGGTAACAGGCATATGTCCATCTGCAGTTGCAGCTGTCCAGGCCCTCTGTGCTTGACTCCTATTCTCCAGGGCACTGTGGCTGAAACTCAGCCTAAATGCATCCCTCCTCAATTTCCTGCACTGCATACTTGTTCTTATTCCATGAGAGCCCTGATGAAGAGAAGTGAAACTCTACCACCCTGGCACACACATTGTGCTTTCCCTCTATTGGGCCGAATGTAAAGTATCTGTGGTACTGATGGCCACACCATTGTCCAGATTTCCGAGCTAAATGGAAACTTCCAGCGTTCAGAAAGAGGGTGTTTTGATGGCTGTGAAATGTCTTTTTCAAGTGCCTCATGGGGTTTTCAAATCCTTTTGAAACCTGAAGTTCTTTCTTGTATCTAGTGAATATTCTCACCTCTGGCAAAAATGGCCGCCCAACTAGGAGCACAGCTATGCTGGGTCAGGAGGTCTGCCAGCCTGAGGTCGGCTAGCTCCTGGATGGATTCCTGAGTATGTGCACAGGGCCCAAGTGGTAATAGGTGTTTCCAATTGCCTTTATTAGCAGCAGCCAGGCCCTCAGTTGAGGTGCGGGGCTGTGATCTCCACTGGAAGCTCCGAATTCAGCCAATGGAGGCATCCATCTTTCTTTTGTCTGTCCATAGCATGGCCCGGGGAGTTTGTGCTTCCTGCAAGCAGAGAGACTTTGTATGGGACACTCATGCATGCCTACTTCTAGGAATCTCTATGAGTGTGATGTGTGGACACCATGACACCATGATCAGGGATGTGAGGCAACAGGATCAATTGCCTTAGCCGGACCCAAAGGTTAGGTGTAAGGGACCGGGTTCATCCACTATTGTTTGGTCAAACACAATTCCCATCTATGTTGAAACACAGCTCTTTCTGGGTACTTTCTGAACTTATAATCTGCTATCCTGATTATCTCAGTGGACTGAGAGCCTGGAGGCTGAGTAGGCAGCCAAATGTGATGGACAGGCTCATGCCCCTGAATTCTTAGGGGTTCCCCAGCTTCCCCCATTGGCAGTGTTTGGATGATAGATAGTGAGGCATGGGATTGAATAGGGAACTCAGGAGATTTAGACATGAGAGTCCCTTTGCATGTGCATTCTTGCTTAGCCAGAATCTGGGGTAGCTGGATTGCCCTGACCAGCTAGGTTCTCTGTACATAAGTAGAAGGTGAGGATGGCTACCTTCCCACGCATTCTCTGAGACTACTATATGTGAGATCTGAGCACACACAGACACAGACAGACAGACAAACAGATACACACACACACAGACACACACACACACATTATTGTCAGGTCTGATAGTACGGCATATGGTGAAGGCTGTGGCTGTCTGGGGTCTGTGGGCATGAGAGCTGCTGCCTTACAATCTCTACAAGCCAGCTTTGAACCTGTCATCAATGAACACAGTGTAGGAGGATTTTGAATTCTCATCTCTTTCCAGCAGTAATGCCTGGTGGGCGGGCCTTCCTGAGGCTCCCCAATGAGCTTCATGCAGGGCCGTGTGGGCGGTGCTCAAGGTTGCTGGCCAATCAGTGACTATGGGCATTGACACTCCTGCGCGTGTCCTATTACACTGACCAATGATATTGCTGGCAGGTGTTCTGGGCGTGGCCTAGACCACTGGCCTATCAGAGCATGGCTCGTGCCCTGTCTGCGGGCCTTCTGAAGTAAGCCCGACAATGGGAGCTCAGAGATGGACTTAAAAGGCTGCACGTGATTCCAGGAAGTGCGAAGCAGGGTTCAGCCCAGTGCCCTGCCTTGCAGAATCTGTCCAGTGTGCATGTGTATAACTCCCTTTATGCCTGTGCCTCTGTGGATGTGTACGTGTCTGTAAGTGTGAGAGTGTGTGTTTGTGTGTGTGTGTGGGAGCTAGAGAGAGAACAACAGAATCACTGTGGTACAGGTGATTTTGTACAAAACACTTGGCACATTCTGATTTACATCTCAATATTGACACCATTGTGGCTCTCCTTGGCCCTTGGTCACTTTTCTTATATTCAGATGTAAAGACACTGAAGAGGGAGAGGTTTTTGCCCTGAGGCTTGCACTGGGAACTAGTAGATGCCCTGTGTGTGTGGCGAGTCTACGAAACTTGTGGTGCCTGTCCATGTGGAGAGTCTCCTTGATGAGTTCCTTCTCGAGCCTTTTTTGATCGGTCCTGTTAGAGCTGCATATAGCTAATATTTGGAGATTTTAGTCCTTTCGACAATTCTTTTCATGATGCACAGTTTCTCTCCAGGTTTTAGCAATCAATTGTCTGAATGTCATTTCGCATCTACTGTAGAAAATGACTACATCAGTGTCTTGCTGTCTCTCTCTCATTATATATATATATATATATATATATATATATATATATATAACATGTATAGTTCTGAAAATATATTTTAGCTAGAGACCTGCACAGCTCTGGATTAGGGTATTAATACGGATACACCTGGCCCTTCTGAGCCACAGTCATGAGAGACATCTCACAGTGCCATTAGTTTACCTCTTGTCACTCTACAAATCTCTCTCAGCACAAACTACAGCTGCCAAATAATCTACTTCACTTTTGCTCTTTTTGTCCACCGAGTCCTATACCAAAACTGTAAATCTAAGAAGAAATACACATAGTGCAGTTCCCTGCACATAGGACAGGCTGAGGCTGGACCAGGGAGATGAAATATGCCACCCTGCATTTGGCGGGAGCATCACTAAAACTACTTCCAATTTGGAGAGGCAAGGCAGTTTTGGAGAGCGGGCTGCAGGCCAAGTGTTGCTTCTCAGAGTGGCTAAGACCTAGATGTTCTAAGTGTAACCTTTCCTCACAAACATAAAATAACAATGCCATTTGTAACAAGTATGCTTGGGCATGGAGGGTTTGTCTTCAGTGCTCTGGCACTGATCAACACAGGGCCAGAATTTCTGTCCTTTTCAGTCACTGTCATTCTGTCTCGCAGACTGTCTCTGTGTGCCTTCTTCCCTGGACCCTTCCTGGAAGTCAGTGCATGCATCTTGAACTCGGTCTTCATGGAGTTGAAATTTTCCTTTCTTTGCCCTTTGGATTACTTAGTTATGTGCATATGGCATAGTACAGAGGGGAACTGAGGAGACAGCGTTCCTGCTGCCAGTAACAGGCATATGTCCATCTCCAATTGCAGCTGTCCAGGCCCTCTGTGCTTGACTCCCATTCTCCAGGGCCCTGTGGCTGAAACTCAGCCGAAATTCACCCCTCCTCAATTTCTGGCACCGCATCATTGTCCTTATTGCATGAGATCCCAGGTCAAGAGAAGTGAAACTCTACCACCCTGGCACACACATTGTGCTTTCCCTATATTGGGCCGAATGTAAAGGATATGTGGTACTGATGGCCACAACAGTGTCCAGATTTTCCACGCAAAATGGAGGCTTCCAGGGTTAAGAAAGAGAGTGTTTTGATGGCTGTGAAATGTCATTTCCAAGTGCCTCCTGGGGTTTCAAATCCTTTTGATACCTGAAGTTCTCTCTTTTATCTTGGGAATATTCTCAACTCTGGCCCGAAGGCCCTCCAAACTAGGAGCACAGCTATCCTGGGGTCAGGAGGTCTGCCAGCCTGCTAACTCCTGGAGGGATTCCTGAGTATGTCCTCAGGACCCAAGTGGCAACAAGTGTTTCCAATTGCAATTATTAGCAGCAGCCAGGCCCTCAGGTGAGGGGAGGGGCTGAGATCTCCACAGGAAGCTCCTAATTCAGCCAATGGAGGCATCCATCTTCCTTTTGTCTCTCCATAGCAAGGGCCCGGGGAGTTTGTGCTTCCTGCAGGCAGAGCAACTTTGTATGGGACACTCATGCATGCCTACTTCGGGAAATCTCTCTGAGTGTGATGTGTGGACAGAAGGACACCATGATCAGGGATTGTAAGGCCACAGGAGCAATTGCCTTTGCCGGACCCAAAGGGTAGGTGTAAGGGGCCGGGTTCATCCACTAGTGTTTGGTCGAACACAGTTCCCATCTATGTTGAAACACAGCACTTTCCGGGTTCTTTCTGGGCTTTTAATCAGCTGCCCTGAGCAGTGGACTGAGAGCCTGGATGCTGAGTAGGCAGCCAAACGTGACTGCCTACTCAGCCTCATGCCCTTGAATTCTGATGGGTGCCCCAGCTTACCCCATTGTCAATGTTTGGGTGATAGTGAGACAAGGGATTGAATCAGGAACTCAGGAGAGGGAGACATGAGAATCCCTTTGTATATGCATTCTTGATTAGCCACTATCTGGGCTAGATGGCTTGCCCAATCCAGCTAGGTTCTCTGTACATAAGTTGCAGGTGAGGTTGGCTACCTTGACACCCATGGTCTGAGACTACTATAGGTGAGCTCTGAGCACACACAGACACACACAGACAGACAGACACACACTCACACACACATTACTGTCAGGTCTGGTAGTACAGCATATGGTGAAGTCTGGGGCTGTATGGGGTCTGTGGGCATGAGAGCTACTGCCTTACAATCTATACAAGCCAGGTTTGAACCTGTCATCAATGAACACAGTGTAGGAGGTTTTTGACTTCTGGTCTCTTTCCCACTCTTCTATTTCTCTTCTCGCCTTCTCTGTCTCTGACTCTCAGAGGCTCTCACTCACTCTGTCTGCACTCAGTAATATTTTACTTAATCCTTATTTTATTGACAGGCCCAGATATACAAAGAGAGTTGTCAGAGCACTGCTGAGCTTTGGATTGTTGTGTTGGTGATGTCAGCTAGGCTACTGGAGTCTCAGCTTTGTAAGTCTCTCTGACACAAGCCATATTCTGTCTCCTCATATCCATGGCAGTATCTCTCAGACTTATAATAAACATATATATACATATATTTGTATATCTGTTATTTTTAGAATTGTCGACCTATGTAATTGATCTCAATCAGAATTAACACATTTATAACAGCTTCCTTTTTCATTAATTATTGGCCACCTAGTTGCAGCAGGATTCAATACAATTATAAATAATAGAACCTTGCTGACAGGCCCAGATATACAAAGGGAATCACCAGGACACTGCTGATCTCTGGCTGATTTTTGGCGATTTTACCTAGGTTTCTGGAGCTTCATCTTTGTAAGTCTCTCTGACACAAGCCATACTCTGTCTCCTCATAGCCATGCCAGTATCCCTCAGAGTCTATAAGAAAGATACACTTACATATATGTACATATATACATATATATATATATATATATCAGTCAATTTTATAATTTTTGAACTTTTTATTTGATCTGAATGCAGAATTACCACATTTATAACAGCCCCCTTATTCATAAATAATTGTTCACAAAGTTGGAGCAGGATTCACTACATTTATAAATTATAAGCCTTCCAGGAGCATTTCCAATAGCCTTTCTATCAGTATCCTCATTGTAATTATCATAGCACAGATCTTGCCTCCATTTTCTAGTGTAAGCTTCAATACGTATGCCTTTCTTTTCATTCTCGGGAATTCTTAATTTGCCTGGACCCTGAAGTGTCAGGGAAGTTTTGAAGCAGCCCTCATTTTCTCAGCAGACATTTTCTATATTTCTGCTGTAATCAGGTCTTCCTGTGGTTTTTTTTTATTTTTTTCAAATCCTCCTAGATCATCCCCATTCATTTGCATATTTATTTATTTATTTAGTCCCATATCACATGAAGGATCATTTCTTCTGCCTGATAAATTTTCTCTAATAATTGAAGGGAACTTTTGACACACAATACATTTCCTTTTGCAGATACTACACACTACTACAACTACTACTGCACTGTTTTTGACAGTGACATCCAATGCACAATGGATTAGTATTGCATGGCTCTAAAGAATGTTCACTATTTAACCTAAAATATTTTTAACCTCACAAATATTTATTCTGCTCTTTCTTGGGTGATGAATGGTTTACTGTCAACAGTTATGTGTAATAGTGGGCACGGGGGTAATTTTTCCCCTCTTTCCCTATAGTTCTGTACATCATTTGTATCTTTCTTACTAAGGAGAAAGAAACAGTCATAAATTGAGAGAGCAGGGCCCAAGCAGGAAGAGAGACAGAGAAACAGCTGCTGTTCTGATTTGACACTAGCCCAGCTTTTCCCTAGCTGGGTATGTGGTGAGCAGGAGCTCAAAACGGGGTCCTGGGCTTCCACATAGTTCCCTGGCATCTCCACCAGCTGTGCCTCCAACCCATACTTCCTTTGTTGTCCATGTAACTATAGATTTACTCTAGGCACTTCTCACTTTCATATGCCAGAAACTTAACACTTCTCCCCTCCACCCATGAAACTTTGACCTTTTACTTGAGTGCAAAGCAGTAAGCCCAATCCACGTTATTTCAGGGAAAAGTGTGTGCGTCTCTGTGGAAGGTGTGTGTGTGTGTGTGTGTGTGTGTGTGTAAGTGTACATAAGTGTGTTTCAGTTATGATTACCACTTTTCTTTCTTTATTCCTGATGCAGGGTCTTAGGAACTGGGTTGTGCTATGACAAAGGAAGTTTACACTGCACAAGTGGTTTTTCATATATGAATGGCACATTGGAAATTCTGGACAGTGTTTTGCATTTTCCCAGGTGGTCCTCAGATGGGTTCTTTACTTTGCTATTCCCATGCTATGTGTAATTTTCTGAGTAGACTCAAAGAGGAGTGGCATGCGGAAGCTCAGCTGCATTCTGCTGTGTGTCCACAAGGTGGCAGCAAAGCCCATAGTTGATTGTAGTGACTCTGTGGAATGAGAACACTGGGATTTGTGGCCCATGGACAGCAAGGTTGAAATTGACGTAGAGTGCCCTAGACATCTGTTCTTTCCTGAGAGGTGGGGGGATCCCCCATTTGGCTTTGCAAGTGGAAGGGGTTTCTCTCTTTGGGATGACTCTACTGGGAGCTTGTGAATCCCTGTGCTCAGCTGCATTCTGCTGTGTGTCCACAAGAGGGCAGCACCACTGCGGGAGTAAGGCTCCATGGGGCAAGTGCCCTGAGGCACTGGGCTATGAAAGTGAAGACAGTGTTTCTAGGTGTGCCCAAAGAGCATGGCCAGCCTAGCTCAAGCAGGCAGTGTCCTAAGGACGGGTCCAGACAGGAGCTGTTGGGTCGTGTAGGCAGAAACAGGGCCTTCAGAGGACGGCAGACAGTCCCCAGGGGAGGGTCTAAGAGACTGTGCCCTCTGAGCCTGAGGGGAGGGCCCAGTGTGTATTCATAGAGACAGCTGGCCAATTAGAGAAGAAGAACATCACCCTCAGGGGCTTGAACCAAGAGCTGGCCAATTAGAACAGAGGAGACTTCCTGTCACTTTCCAACTCATCTATTTCTCTTCTCGCCTTCTCTGTCTCTAACTCTCACACACTCTGTATTCACCCATTGATATTTTACTTATATACTTATTTTACTGACAGGCCCAGATATACAAAGAGAGTTACCGGACCACTGCTGATCTCTGGATTGTTTTGTTGGTGATATCACCTAGGCTACTGGAGCCACTGCTTTGTAAGTCTCTCTGAAACAAGCCATATTCTGTCTCCTCATATCCATGGCAGTATCTCTCAGACTTTATAATAAACATATACATCCATATATATATATGTCATTTTTAGAATTGTCATCCTATGGAATTGATCTTTATCAGAATTAACACATTTATAACAGCTTCCTTTTTCTTTAATATTTGGCCACCTAGTTGGAGTAGGATTCAATACAATTATAAATAATAGAACCTTCCAGTAGCTTTAATAATAATAGCGTTTCTATATGCATCCTTATTGTAACTATCATAGTACAGAAGTTGCCTCATTTCTCTAGTGTAAGCTTCAGTACATATGAGTTTCTTTTCATTCTCCTGAAATCTTAATTTCCCTGGAATCTGAAGTGTCTCGGAATTTTTGAAGCAGTCCTCTATTTCTTAGCAGGTGTTTTCCATGTTCTGGTATAATCAGGTCTTCTTGTTCTTTTTGTTTTTGTTTTTCTTTTTTTTCAAATCCTCCTAGATCATCCCCATTTATTTTCATATTTATTTATTTATATAGTCCTATATTACATGAGGGGTCATTACTTCTGTTTGTTAGATTTTTCTCTTATAATTGATGGGAAATTTACACTCACAATACATTTTGTGTGGTAAATACTACACACATATGGTGAAGGCTGGGGTGTTCTGGGGTCTGTGGACGTGAGACTGCTGCCTTACAATCTCGACAACCCAGGTTTGAACCTGTCATGTATGAACACAGTGTGGGAGGTTTTTAACTTCTGGTCTCTTTCCAACTCTTCTATTTCTCTTCTTGCCTTCTCTGTCTCTGACTCTCACGGGCTCTCACTCACTCTGTCTGCACTCATTAATATTTTACTTATATACTTATTTTACTGACAGGCTCTGATATACAGAGAGTCACTTTTTTGTTGGCGATTTCACCTAGGTTTCTGGAGCCTCAGCTTTGTAAGTCTCTCTGACACAAGCCATACTCTGTCTCCGCATAGCCATGACAGTATCCCTCAGAGTCTATAATAAAGATACACATACATATATGTACATATATATATATATATATATATATATCAGTCATTTTTAGAATTGTTGACCTTTTTATTTGATCTTAATGCAGAATTACCACATTTATTACAGCCTCCTTACTCATAAATAATTGGTCAAATAGTGGGAGCAGGATTCACTACAATTATAAATTATAAGCCTTCTAGGAGCATTTCCAATAGCCTTTCTATCAGTATCCACATTGTAGTTATCATTGCACAGAACTTGCCTCCATTTTCTTGTGTAAGCTTCAATACGTATGCCTTTCTTTTCATTCTCGGGAATTCTTAATTTGCCTGGACCCTGAAGTGTCATGGAAGTTTTGAAGCAGCCCTCAGTTTCTCAGCAGACGTTTTCTATATTTCTGCTGTAATCAGGTCTTCCTGTGGTTTTTGTTTTTATTTTTTTTCAAATCCTCCTTGATCATCCCCATTCATTTGCATATTTATTTATTTATTTAGTCCCATATCACATGAAGGATCATTTATTCTGCCTGATAGATTTTCTCTTAAATGGAAGGGAACTTTTGACATACAATACATTTCCTTTTGCAGATACTACACACTACTACAACTATTACTGCACTGTTTTTGACAGTGACATCAAATGCACAATGGATTAGTATTGCATGGCTCTAAAGAATGTTCCCTATTTAAGCTACAAAGTTTTTAACCTCACAAATATTTATTCTGTTCTTTCTTGGGGGATGAATGATTTACAGTCAACAGTTACATGTAATAGTGGGCACAGGGGTAATTTTTCCCACTTTCCCTGTATTTCTCTACATCATTTGTAACTTTCATATTGAGGAGAAGGAAACAGTCGTAAATTGAGAGAGCAGGGCCCAAGCAGGAAGAGAGACAGAGAAACAGCTGCAGTTCTGATTTGACACTAGCCCAGCTTTTCCCTAGCTGGGTAAGTGGTGAGCAGGGGCTCAAAACGGGGTCCTGGGCTTCCAAATAGTTCCCAGGCATCTCCACCAGCTGTGCCTGCAACCCATGCTCCCTTCGTTGTCCATATAACTATTGATCATCTCTAGGCACTTCTCACCTTCATATGCCAGAAACTTAACATTTCTCCCCTCCACCCATGGAACTTTGACCTTTTACTTGAGTGCAAAACAGCAACCCCAATCCACATTATTTCAGGGAAAAGTGTGTGTGTCTCTGTGGGAGGGTGTGTGTGTGTGTAAGTGTACCTAAGTGTGTTTCAGTTATGATTACTGCTGTTGTTTCTTTATTCCTGACGCAGATTCTTAGGAACTGGGTTGTGCAATGACAAAGGGAGTCTCCACTGCACAAGTGGTTTTTCAAATATGAATGGCATATTGGATATTCTGGACACTGTTGTGCATTCTCCCAGGTGGTCCTCAGATGGGTTCTTTCCTTTACTATTCCCATGCTGTGTGTAATTTTACTGTGTAGACTCAAATAGGAGTGGCATGGGGGAGCTCAGCTGCATTCTGCTGTGTGTCCACAAGGTGGCAGCAAAGCCCATAATTGAGTGTAGTGATTCTGTGGAATGAGGAGAACTCTGGGATTTGTGGCCCATGGACAGCAAGGTTGAAATTGACGTAGAGTGCCCTAGACATCTGTTCTTTCCTGTGGGGTGGGGGGATCCCCCATTTGGCTTTGCAAGTGGAAGGGGTTTCTCTCTTTGTCTGGGATGACTCTACTGGGAGCTTGTGAATCCCTGTGCTCAGATGCATTCTGCTGGGTGTCCACAAGAGGGCAGCACCAGTGTGGGACTAAGGCACCATGGGTCAAGTGCCCTGAGGCACTGGGCTACGAGAGTGGAGACAGTGTTTCTGGGTGTGCCCCAAGAGCATGGCCAGCCTAGCTCAAGCAGGCAGTGTCCTAAGGACGGGTCCAGACAGGAGCTGTTGGGTTGTGTTGGCAGAAACAGGGCCTTCACAAAATGGCAGACAGTCCCCAGGGGCGGGTTTAAGAGACCATGCCCTCTGAACCTGAGGGGAGGGCCCAGTGCATATTCATAGAGACAGCTGTCCAATTAGAGAAGAAGAACATCACCCTCAAGGGCGTGAACCAAGAGCTGGCCAATGAGAACAGATGAGAAGTTGTGAGGGCGAGACTCAGAGAGTAGCCTTCTGAAGGAAGCCTGCCAAGGGGAGCTCAGAGCTGGCCTTAAAAGGTGGGCGTGCTTCCATAAAGTGGGAAGCAGGTTTCAGCCCAGGGCCCTGCCTTGCAGAAGCTATCTAGTGTGCATGTATATAACCCCCTTTGTGCCTGTGCCTCTGTGGATGTGTGCGTGACTGTGAGAGTGTGTGTTTGTGTTTGTGTGTGTGTATGTGTGTGGTAGGGAGAGAAAGAGAACAACAGAATCACTGTGGCACAGGAGATTTTGTGCAAAACACTTGGCACATTCTAATTTACTGCTCAATATTGACACCATTATAGCTCTCCTTGTCCAGTGGACACTATTTTTCTTTTCAGATGTAAAGACACTGAAGCGGGAGAGGTTTTGCCCTAAGGCTTGCACAAGGAACTAGCAGCTGCCCTGTGTGTGTTGCCAGAATAGGAATCTTGTGGTGCCTGTCCATGTGGAGAGTCTCCTGGATGAGTTCCTTCTCAAGCCTTTTTTGCTAGGTTTCATTGGAGCTGTATATAGCTAATGATTTTGAGATTTTACTCCTTTGGACAATTATTTTCCTGAAGCACTGTTTCTCTCCAGGTTTTAGCAATCAATTGTCTGAATGTCATATCGCATCCACTGTAGAAAATGACTACATCACTGTCTTGCTCTCTCTCTCTCTCTCTCTCTCTCTCTCTCTCTCTCTATATATATATATATATATATATATATATGTGTGTGTGTGTGTGTGTGTGTGTGTGTGTGTGTGTGTGTAATATGTAGAGGTCTGAAAATATATTTCAGCTAGAGACCTGCACAGCTCAGGATTCGGGTAGTAATGCGGATACACCTGGCCCTTCTGAGCCACAGTCATGAGAGACATCTCACAGAGCCATTCGATTACCTCTTGTCACTCCTGTCACCTGTGTCTTGGCTGGAGCATCACTAAAACTACTTCCAATTTGGAGAGGCAAGGGCAGTTTTGGAGAGTGGGCTGCAGGCCAAGTGTTGCTTCTCAGAGTGGGCTAAGACCTAGATGTTCTAAGTGTAACCTTGCCTCACAATCATAAAATAACAATGCCACTTGTAAGAAGTATACATGGACATGGAGGGTTTGTCTTCAGTGCTCTGGCACTGACCAACACAGGCCCAGAATTTCAGTCCTTTTCAGTCACTGTCATTCTCTCTCTCTGACTGTCTCTACATGCCTTCTTCCCTGGACCCTTCCTGGAAGTCATTGCATGCATCGTGAACTCGGTCTTCCTCGTTTTGATATTTTCCTTTCTTTGTCCTCTGGATTATTTAGTCTCGTGCATATGGCATAGTACAGAGGGGAAATGAGTAGACAGCGTTCCTGCTGCAGGTAACAGGCATATGCCCATCTCCAGCTGCAGCTATCCATGCCCTCTGTGATTGACTCGCATTCTCCAGAACCCTGTGGCTTACACTCACCTAAATGCAGCCCTCCTCAATTTCCTGCACCACATTCTTGTCCTTATTCCATGAGAGCCCAGGTGAAGAGAAGTGAAACTCTACCACCCTGGCACACACATTGTGCTTTCCCTCTATTGGGCCGAATGTAAAGGATTTGTGGTACTGATGGCCACACCATTGTCCAGATTTTCCATGCAAAATGGAAGCTTCCAGGGTTCATAAAGAGGGTGTTTTTATGGCTGTGAAATGTTTTTTCAATGTGCCTCCTGGGGTTTCAAATCCTTTTGAAACCTGAAGTTATTTCTTGTCTCTAGGGAATATTCTCACCTCTGGCCAGATGTCCCTCCCAACTAGGAGCACAGCTATTCCGGGGTCAGGAGGTCTGCCAGTCTGCTAGTTCCTGGAGGGATTCCTGAGTGTGTTCTCAGGTCCCAAGTGGTAACAGGTGTTTCCAATTGCAATTATTAGCAGCAGCCAGGCCCTCAGGTGTGGGCAGCGTCATGATCTCCACTGGAAGATCCTAATTCTGCCAATGAAGGCATCCATCTTCCTTTTGTCTCTCCATAGCAAGGGCCCGGGGATTTTGTGCTTCCTGCAAGCAGAGCGACTTTGTATGGGACACTTATGCATTCCTACTTCTGGGAATCTCTCTGAGTGTGATGTGTGGACACCAGGACACCATGATCATGGATTGTGAGGCCACAGGAGCAATTGCTTTAGCAGGACCCAAAGAGTAGGTGTGAGGGCCGGTTTCATCCACTATTGTTTTGTCAAACACAGTTCTCATCTATGTTGAAACACAGCGCTTTCTGGGCTGGTAATATGCTGCCCTGAGCAGTGGACTGAGATTCTGGAGGCTGAGTAGGCAGCCAAACGTAACTGGACAGGCTCATGCCCCTGAATTCTGAGGGGTGCCCCAGCTTACCCCATTGGCAGTGTTTAGATGATAGTGAGGCATGGGACTGAATCGGGAACACAGGAGAGGGAGACATGAGAGTACATTTGTATATGCATTCTTGCTTAGCCAGAATCTGGGTTAGGTGGCTTGCCCTGACCAGCTAGGTTCTCTGTACATAAGTTGCTGATGAGGCTGGCTATCTTGACACCCATGACTTGAGACTACTATAGGTGAGCTCTGAGCACATACAGACACACACAGACAGCCAGACACACACACACACACACACACACACACACACACACACACACACACATTACTTTCAGGTCTGGTAGTACATCATATGGTGAAGGCTGGGGTTATATGGGGTCTGTGGGCATGAGAGCTGCTGCCTTACAATCTGGAAAAGCCAGCTTTGAACCTGTCATCAATGAACACAGTGTAGGAGGTTTTTGACTTCTGGTCTCTTTCCAACTCATCTATTTCTCTTCTCTCCTTCTCTGTCTCTAACACTCACATGCTCTCACACACTCTTTCTTCACTGATTGATATTTTACTTATATACTTATTTTACTGACAGGCCCAGATATACAAAGAGAGTTACCAGAGCACTGCTGAGCTCTGACTTGTTTTGTTGGTGATATCACCTAGGCTACAGAAGCCACAGCTTTGTAAGTCTCTATGACACAAGCCATATTATTTCTCCTCATTTACATGTCAGTTTCTCTCAGACTTTATAATATACATATAAATTATATATATATATATATATATATATATATATATATATGTATATATATAAATATACAAATATATATATCTGTCATTTTTAGATTGTCGACCTATGTTGATCTTTATCAAAATTAACACATTTATAACAGCTTCCTTTTTCATTAATAATTGGCCACCTATTTGGATCAGGATTCAATACAATTATAAATAATAGAACCTTCCAGTAGCATTTCTAATAGCATTTCTATCTGCATCCTTATTGTAACTATCATAGTACAGAAGTTGCCTCCTTTCTCTAGTGTAAGCTTCAGTACATATGAGTTTCTTCTCATTCTCCTAAAATCTGAATTTCCCTGGACTCTGAAGTGTCTCGGAATTTTGAAGCCGCCCTCTGTTTCTCAGCATATGGTTTCCATTTTCTGCTGTAATCAGGTCTTCTTGTGCTTTTTGTTTTTATTTTTCATTTTTTCAATCCTCCTATATCATCCCCATTTATTCGCATATTTATTTAGTCCTATATTACATGAGGGGTCATTTCTCCTGCTTGATAGATTTTTCTCTTATAATTGAAGGGAAGTTTACACTCACAATACATTTCATGTCGTAAATACTAAACACATATGGTGAAGCTTGGGGTGGTCTGGGGTCTGTGGACTTGAGACTGCTGCCTTACAATCTCGACAACCCAGGTTTGAACCTGTCATGTATGAACACAGTGTGGGAGGTTTTTGACTTCTGGTCTCTTTCCCACTCTTCTATTTCTCTTCTTGCCTTCTCTGTCTCTGACTCTCACAGGCTCTCACTCACTCTGTCTGAACTCATTAATATTTTACTTTTATACTTATTTTACTGACAGGCACTGATATACAAAGAGAGTTAGCAGAACACTGCTTAGTTCTGGCTTGTTGGGTTGGCGATTTCACCTAGGCTACTGGAGCGTCAGTTTGTAAGTCTTTATGACACAAGCCATATTCTGTCTCATTTCCATGACAATATCACTCAAAGTTTATAATAAATTGATGTTTTTGCAAAACACTTGATACATTCTGATTTACAGATCAATATTGACACCATTGTAGCTTTCTTTGGCCCTAGGTTTCTTTTCTCCTTTTCAGATGTAAAAACACTGAAGAGGGCGAGGTTTTTGCCCTGAGGCTTGCACTGGGAACTACTGTGTCTGTTGCCAGACTAGGAAACTTGTTTTGCCTGTCCATGTGGAGAGTCTCCTTGATGAGTTCCTTCTCAAGCCTTTTTGCTATGTCCCATTGGAACTGCATATAGATAATGATTTTGAGATTTTATTACTTTGGACAATTCTTTTCCTGATGCACAGTTTCTCTCCAAGTTTTAGCAATCAATTGTCTGAATGTCATATCGAATCCATTGTAGAAAATGACTACATCAGTGTCTCTCTCTCCACATATATATATATATATATATATATATATATATATATATATATACATATATATATATGTAACATGTAGAGATTTGAAAATATTTTTAGCTAGAGACCTGCACAGTTCTGGATTACGGTAGTAATGCGGATACACCTGGCCCTTCTGAGCCACAGTCATGAGAGACATCTCACAGAGCCATTTGTATACATCTTATCACTCTACAAATCTCTCTCAGCACAAACTACCACTGCCAAATCATCTACTTCCCTCTTGCTTTTTGTCCACCGAGTCCTATCCCAAAACTGTAAATCAAAGAAGAAATAGACATAGTGCAGTTCCCTGCACACAGGACAGTCTGAGTCTGGACCATGGAGATGCAATACTCCAGCCTGCAACTTGGCTGGAGCATCACTAAGACTACTTCCAAATTGGAGAGGCGAGGGCAGTTTTGTAGAGTGGGCTGCAGGCCAAGTGTTGCTTCTCAGAGTGGGGTAAGACCTAGATGTTCTAAGTGTAACCTTTCCTCACAAACATAAAATAACAATGCCACTTGTAAGAAGTATGCATAGCTATGGAGGTTTTGTCTTCAGTGCTCTGGAACTGATCAACACAGGGCCAGAATTTCAGTCCTTTTCTGTCTCTGTCATCCTGTCTCTCTGACTGTGTCTACATGCCTTCTTCACTGGGCCCTTATGGAAGTGAGTGCATGAATGGAGAACTCGGACTTTTGGGTGTACAAATTTTCCTTTCTTTGCCCTTTGGATTATTCAGTCTCCTGCATATGGCGTAGTACATTGGCGAACTGAGGAGACAGCAATCCTGCTGCAGATACCAGACATATGTCCATCTCCAGCTGCAGCTGTCCAGGCCCTCTGTGCTTGACTCCCATTCTCCAGGGACCTGAGGCTGACACTCAGCCTAAATAAGCCCTCCTCAAATTCCTGCACCGCATCCTTGTCCTTATTCCATGAGAGCCCAGGTCAAGAGCAGTGAAACTCTATCCCCCTGGCACACACATTGTGCTTTCCCTCTATTGGGCCGAATGTAAAGTATCTGTGGTACTGATGGCCACACCAGTGTCAAGATTTTCCAGGCAAAACGGAAGCTTCCAGGGTTCTGTAAGAGGGTGTTTTGATGGCTGTGAAAAGTCTTTTCCAAGTGCCGCATGGCATTTCAAATTATTTTGAAACTTGAAGTTCTTTGTTTCTAGGGAATATTCTCACCTCTGGCCAGAATGCCCTCCCAACTAGGAGCACAGCTATCCCAGGGTCAGGAGGTCTGCCACCCTGCTAGCTCCTGGAGGGATTCCAGAGTATGTCCTCAGATCCCAAGTGGTAACAGGTGTTTCCTATTGCTTTTATTAGCAGCAGCCAGGCCCTAAGGTGAGGGGCAGGGCTGTGATCTCCACTGGAAGCGCCTAATTCAGCCATTGGAGGCATCCATCTTCCTTTTGTCTCTCCATAGCAAGGGCCCAGGCAGTTTGTGCTTCCTGCAAGCAGAGCGACTTTGTATGGGACACTCATGGATGCCTACTTCTGGGAATCTCTCTGAGTGTGATGTGTGGACACCAGGACACCATGATCAGGGATTGTGAGGCCACAGGAGCAATTGCCTTACCAGTACCCAAACGGGAGGTGTAAGGTGCTGGTTTCATCCACTATTCTTTGGTCATACACAGTTCCCCATCTATGTTGGAACTCTTTTTGGGTTCTTTCTGGGCTTGTAGTTTGCTGCCCTGAGAAGTGGACTGGGAGCCTGGAGGCTGAGTATGCAGCCAAACCTGACTGGACAGGGTCCTGCCCATGAATTCTGAGGGTTGCCCCAGCTTCCCCAGTTGGCAGTGTTTGGATGATAGTGAGGCATGAGATTGAATCGGGAACTCAGGAGAGAGAGACATGAGAGTCCCTTTTCATATGCATTCTAGCTGAGCCAGAATCTGGGCTTTCTGGCTTTCCCTAACCAGCTAGGTTCTCTGTATATAAGTTGCAGGTGAAGCTGGCTACCTTGCCACCCATGCTCTGAGACTACTATAGGTGAGTTCTGAGCACACACCGACACACACTGACAGACAGATACACACACACACAATTAATGACAGGTCTGGTAGTAGAGCATATGGTAAAGGCTGGGGCTGTATTGGGTCTGTGGGCATTAGAGCTGTTGCCTTACAATCTCTACAAGCCAGGTTTGAACCTGTCATCAATGAACACAATGTAGGAGGGTTTTTAATTCTGGTCTCTTTCCAACTCATCTATTCCTCTTCTCGCCTTCTCTGTCTCTAACTCTCACATGCTTTCACACACTCTGTCTTCAATCATTAATATTTTACTTATATAAGTATTTTAATGACAGGCCCAGATATACAAAAAGAGTTACCAGAGCACTGCTGAGCTCTGGCTTGTTGTGTTGGCTATTTCACCTAGGCTCCTGGAGCCTCAGTTTGTAAGTCTTTCTGACACAAGCCATATTCTGTCTCCTTATTTCCATGCCAGTATCACTCAGAGTTTATATTAAAGATATACATACATATATAAATATATATACATACATATTTATATATCTTTCATTTTTAGAATTGTTGACATATGTATTTGACCTTAATTCAGAAATACCACATTTATAACAGCCTAGTTTTTCAGAAATATTTGGCCATATAGTTGAGCAGCATTCAATACAAATATAAATAATAGAACCTTCCAGTAGCATTTCTAATAGTGTTTCTATCAGCATCCTTATTGTAATTATCATAGCACAGAACTTCCTTTATTTTTCTAGTGTAAGCTTCAATACGTATGTTTTTGTTTTCTTTTTCTGGAAATCTTAATTTCCTTGGATCCTGAAGTGTTAGGGAATTTTTGAAGCAGCCCTCTGTTTCTCAACAGATGGTGTCTATGTTTCTGCTGTAATCAGGTCTTCTTGTGGTTTTTGTTTTCATTTTTTTTTAAATTTTTTCAAGTCCTCCTAGATCATCCCCATTTATTTGCATATTTATTTATTTAGTCAGGTATCACATGAGGGGTCATTTCTTCTGCTTGATAGATTTTCTCTTATAATTGAAAGGAACTTTTGACGCACAATACATTTCCTGGGGAAACTACTACACGCATATGGTGAATGCATGGGTTGTCTGGGGTCTGTGGGCATTAGAGCTGCTGACTTACAATCTCTACAACCCAGGTTTGAACCTGTCATATATATGAACACAGTCTAGGGGGTTTTCTCTTCTGGTCTATTTACAACTCTCTATTTCTCTTCTCGCCATCTCTGTCTCTGACTCTCACAGGCTCTCACTCACTCTGTCTGCACTCAGTAATATTTTACTCATATATTATTTTACTGACAGGCCCAGATATACAAAGAGAGTTGCCAGAGCACTGCTGAGCTCTGGCTTGTTTTGGTGATTTCACCTAGGCTACTGGAGCCTCAGCTTTGTAAGTCTC
Organism: Erinaceus europaeus; assembly: GCF_950295315.1. Lineage (NCBI taxonomy): Eukaryota > Metazoa > Chordata > Mammalia > Eulipotyphla > Erinaceidae > Erinaceus > Erinaceus europaeus. The sequence goes on along the minus strand of NW_026647623.1, from coordinate 47,462 downwards.
TCTGACACAAGCCATATTCTGTTTCCTCATATCCATGTCAGTATGTTCTAGAATTTATAATAAAGATATAAATGCATATACATATATATTCACATATATAAATATACACATATATATCTGTCATTTTTGGAATTGTCAAACTATGTAATTGATCTCAATCAGAATTAACACATTTATAACAGCTTCCTTTTTCATTAATAATTTGCCACATAGTTGGAGCAGGATTCAATACAATTATAAATAATAGAACCTTCCAGTAGCATTTCTATCAGCATCCTTGTTGTAATTATTATAATACAGTACTTGCCTCCTTTCTCTAGTGTAAGCTTCAATACATATGAGTTTCTTTTGAATCTCCTGAAATCTTAATTTCCCTGGACTCTGAAGTGTCTCGGAATTTTTGAAGCAGCCCTCTGTTTCTCAGCAGATGGTTTCTATATTTCTGCTCTAATCAGGTCTTCTTGTGCTTTTTTATTTTTATCAAATACTCCTAGATCATCCAAATATATTTGCATATGTATTTATTTATTTAGTCCTATATTACATGACTGGTCATTTCTTCTGCTTGATAGATTTTTCTATTATAATTGAAGGGAAGTTTACACTCACAATATATTTCCTGTCGTAAATACTACACACATATTGTGAAGGGTGGGGTTGTCTGGGGTCTGTCGACATGAGACTGCTGCCTTACAATCTCTACAACCCTGGGATTGAACCTGTCTTGGATGAACAGAGTGTGGCAGGTTTTGGAATTCTGGTCTCTTTCCAACTCTTGTATTTCTCTTCTTGCCTTCTCTGTCTCTGACTCTCACAGGCTCTCACTCACTCTGTCTGAACTCAGTAATATTTTACTTATATATTATTTTACTGACAGGCCCAAATATACAAAGAGAGTCACCAGGGAACAGCTGAGCTCTGGCTTTTTTTGTTGGCGATTTCACCTAGGTTTCTGGAGCCTCAGCTTTGTAAGTCTCTCTGGCACAAGCCATACTCTGTCTCCTCATAGCCATGCCAGTATCCCTCATAGTTGATAATAAATATACACATACATATATGTACATATATATATACATATATATATATATCAGTTATTTTTAGAATTGTTGACCTTTTTATGTGATCTTAACGCAGAATTACTGCAGTTATAACAGCCTCCTTATTCATAAATAATAGGTCACATAGTTGGAGCAGGATTCACTACAATTTTACATTAGAAACCTTCCAGGAGCATTTCCAATAGCCTTTATCTAAGTATCCTTATTGTAATTATCATAGCACAGAACTTGCCTCCATTTACTATTGTAAGCTTCAATACGTATGCCTTTCTTTTCATTATCGGTAATTCTTAATTTGCCTGGATCCTGAAGTGTCAGGGAATTTTTGAAGCAGCCCTCTGTTTCTCAGCAGACGTTTTCTATATTTCTGCTGTAATCAGGTCTTCCTGTTGTCTTTGTTTTTATTTTTCATTTTTTTCAAATCCTCGTAGATCATCCCCATTTATTTCCATATTTATTTATTTATTTAGTCCAATATCACATGAGGGGTCATTTCTTCTGCCTGATAGATTTTTCTCTTATAATTGAAGGGAACTTCTGACACACAATACATTTCCTTTTCATGATACTACACACTACTACAACTAATACTACACTGTTTTTGACAGTGACATCCAAATGCACAATGGATTAGTATTGCATGGCTCTAGAGAATGCTCATTATTTAACCGACAATGTATCTAACCTCCCAAATATTTATTCTGTTCTTTCTTGGGGGATGAATGGTTTACAGTCAACAGTTACATGTAATAGTGGGCACGGGGGTAATTTTTCCCACATTCCCTGCATTTCTGTACATCACTTGTAACTTTCTTATTGAGAAGAAGGAAACAGTCATAAATTGATAGAGCAGGGCCCAAGCAGGAAGAGAGACAGAGAGACAGCTGAAGCTCTGATTTGCCACAATCCCAGCTTTTCCCTAGCTGGGTAAGTGGTGACCATGGGCTCAAAATGTGGTCCTGGATTCCACATAGTTCTCTGGCATTCTTGCTTAGCCAAAATCTGGGCTAGCTGGCTTGCAAGAGCAGCTAGGTTCTCTGTACATAAGTTGCAGTTGGGGTTGGCTACCTTGACACCCATGCTCTGAGACTACTACAGGTGAGCTCTAAACATACACAGACACACAGAGAGAGAGAGACCAACACACACAAAAACACACACACATTACTGTCAGTTCTGGTGATACAGCATATGGTGCAGGCCTATCACTGACTAGGGGTCCTTACCCTCCTGGGCGTGTCCAAGAACACTGGCCAATGAGATTACTGTCAGGGGTTCTGGGCGTGGCCTAGGCCTCTGCCCTATCAAAGCCTGGTGGTGCCCTGTGTGAGGGCCTTCTGAAGGAAGCCCGCCAATGAGAGCTCAGAGCTGCCCTTAATAGGCTGGGAATGCTTCCAGTAAGTGTGAAGCAGGGTTCAACAGGGCCCTGCCTTGCAGAAGCTGTCCAGTGCGCATGTGTATAATTCCGTTTGTGTGTGTGTGTGTGTGAGGTAGGGAGAACGAGATAGAACAACAGAATCACTGTGGCACAGGTGATTATGTGCAAAACACTTGGCAAATTCTGATTTACAGGTCAATATGACACCATTATAGCTCTCCTTGGCCATTGGCCACTTTTCTTCTTTTCAGATGTGAAGACACTGTAGAGGGAGAGGTTTTTGCCCTGTGGCTTGCACTGGGAACTGGAGCTGTCCTGTATGTGTTGCCAGACTAGGAAACTTGTGAGCCTGTCCATGTGGAGTGTCTTCTGGATGAGTTCCTACTCGAGCCTTTTTTGCTCAGTCCCGTTGGAGCTGCATATAGCTAATGATTTTGAGATTTTACTCCTTTGGACAATTATATTACTGATGCACAGTTTCCCTCCAGGTTTTAGCAAACAATTTTTTGAATGTCATATCGAATCCATTGTAGAAGACTACATCAGTATCTCACTCTCTATATATATATATGCAACATGTAGAGATCTGAAAATATTTTTTTATCTAGAGACCTGCACAGTTCTGGATTAGGGTAAGATTTCGGATACACTTAGCCCTTCTGAGCCACAGTCATGAGAGACATCTCACAGAGCCCGTCGTATACCTCTAATCACTCTACAAATCTCTCTCAGCACAAACTACCTCTGCCAAGTCATCTACTTCCCTCTTGCTCTTTTTATCCACCAGTCCTATCCCAAAACTGGAAATCAAAGAAGAAATAGACATAGTGCAGTTCCCTGCACACAGGACAGTCTGAGGCTGGACCAGGGAGATGCAATACGCCAGCCTGCATCTCGGCTGCAGCATCACTAAGAATAATTCGTAATTGGAGAGGCGAGGGCGGGTTTGGAGAGTGGGCTGCAGGTCAAGTATTGCTTCTCATTGTGGGCTTAGACCTAGATGTTTTAAGTGTAACCTTTCCTCACAAACAAAAAATAACTAAGCCACTTGTAAGAAGTATGCATGGGCATGGAGGCTTTGTCTTCAGTGCTCTGGCACTGATCAACACAGGGCCAGAATTTCTGTCCTTTTCAGTCACTGTCATTCTGTCTCTCTGACTGTCTCTGTGTGCCTTCTTCCCTGGACCCTTTGTGGAAATCAGTGCATGCATCGGGAACATGGACTTCCTGGTGTTGAAATTTTCCTATCTTTTTCCTTTGGATTATTACTCTCGTGCATATGGCGTAGTACAGAGTGGAACTGAGTAGACAGTGTTCCTGCTGCAGGTAACAGGCATCTCTGCAGGGCCCTGTGTGCGGTGCTCAAGGTTGATGGCCAATCACTGGCTAGGGGACTTGACACTCCTGGGCGTGTCCTAGCACACTGGCCAATTATTTTGCTGGCAGGTGTTCTGGGCGTGGCCTAGGCCTCTGGCATATCAGAGCATGGCTGGTGCCCTGTCTGCGGGCCTTCTGAAGTAAGGCCGACAATGGGAGCTCAGAGCTGGCCTTAAAAGGTTGGGCATGCTTCCAGGAAGTGCGAAGCAGAGTTCACCCATGGCCCTGCCTTGCAGAAGCTGTCCAGTTTACGTGTGTATAACTCTGTTTGTGCCTGTGCCTCTGTGGATGTGTGCGTGTGTTAACTGTGAGAGTGTGTGTTTTTGTGTGTTTGTGTGTGTATGTGAGGGAGGTAGATAGAGAGAGAACAACAGAATCACTGTGGCACAGGTGATTTTGTGCAAAACACTTGGCACATTCTGATTTACAGCTCAATATTGACAACATTGTAGCTCTCCTTGGCCAATGGTCACTTTTCTTATTTTCAGATGTAAAGACACTGAAGAGGGAGAGGTTTTTGCCCTGAGGCTTGCACTGGGAACTAGCAGCTGCCCTGTGTGTGTTGCCAGACTAGGAAACTTGTGGTGCCTGTCCATATGGAGAGTCTCCTGAATGAATTACTTCTCAAGCTTTTTTCGCTAGGTCCCGTTGGAGCTGCATATAGCTAATTATTTGGAGATTTTACTCCTTTGGACAATTCTTTTGCTGATGCACAGTTTCTCTCCAGGTTTTAGCAATCAATTGTCTGAATGTCATATCGAATCCATTGCAGAAAATGACTAAATCAGTGTCTTTCTGTCACTCTCTCTCTCTCTCTCTCTCTCTCTATATATATATATATATATATACATATATATATATACATATATATATATATATATACATATATATATACATATATATATATATATATATGTAACATGTAGAGATCTGAAACTATTTTTAGCTAGAGACTTGCACAGCTCTGGATTAGGGTAGTAATGCGGATACACTTGGCCCTTCTGAGCCACAGTCATGAGAGACGTCTCACAGAGCAATATCATTTATCACTCTACAAATCTCTCTCAGCATAAACTACCGCTGCCAAATCATCTACTTCCCTCTTGCTCATTTTGTCCACCGAGTCCTATCCCAAAACTGTAAATCAAAGATAAATAGACATAGTGCAGTTCCCTGCACACAGGACAGGCTGAGTCTGGACCAGGGAGATGCAATATGCCAGCCTGCATGTTGGCTGGAGCATCACTAAGACTACTTCCAATTTGGAGATGAAGGGCCAGTTTTGGAGAGTGGACTGCAGGCCAAGTGTTGCTTCTCAGAGTGGCTAATACCTAGATGTTCTTAAGTGTTACCTTTCCTCAAAAACCTAAAATAGCAATGCCATTTGTAAGAAGTATGCATAGGCATGGAGGGTTTGTCCTCAGTGCTCTGGAACTGATCAACACAGGGCCATAATTTCAGTCCTTTTGTGTCTCTGTCATCCTGTCTCTCTTACTGTCTCTACGTGCCATCTTTACTGGGCCCTTATGGAAGTCAGTGCATGCATCGTGAACTCGGACTTCATGGTTTTGAAATTTTCCTTTCTTTGTCCTTTGGATTATTTAGTCTCGTGCATATGGCGTAGTACATTGGGGAACTGAGGAGACAGCAATCCTGCTGCAGGTAACAGGCATATGTCCATCACCAGCTGCAGCTGTCCAGGCCCTTTGTGCTTGACTCCCATTCTCCAGGGATCTGAGGCTGACACTCAGCCTAAATGCAGTCCTCTTCTATTGCCTGCACCACATCCTTCTCCTTATTCCATGAGAGCCCAGGTCAAGAGAAGTGAAACTCTGTCCACATGGCAGACACATTGTGCATTTCCTCTATTGGGCTGAATGTAAAGGATCTATGGTACTGATTGTCATACCAGTGTTCATATTTTCCATGCAAAACGGAAGCGTTTAGGGTTCAGAAAGAGGGTGTTTTGAAGGCTGTGAATAGTCTTTTCCTAGTTCCTCCTAGGGTTTCAAATCCTTTTGAAACCTGAAGTTCTTTGTTGTATCTAGGTAATATTGTCATCTCTGGCCAGAAGGCCTGCCCAACTAGGAGCACAGCTATCACGGGGTCAGGAGGTCTTCCAGCCTGCTAGCTCCTGGAGGGATTCCTGAGTATTTCCTCAGGGCCCAATGCTAACATTTGTTTCCAATAGCCTTTATTAGCAGCAGCCAGGCCCTCAGGTGAGGGGCGGGGCTGTGATATCCAATGGAAGCTCCGAATTCAGCATATGGAGGCTTCCATCTTTCTATTGTCTGTCCATAGCTAGGGCCCGGGGAGTTTGTGCTTCCTGCAAGCAGATAGACTTTGTATGGGACACTCATGCATGCCTACTTCTGGTAATCTCTCTGAGTGTGATGTGTGGACACCAAGACACCATGATCAGGGATGTGAGGCCACAGGAGCAATTGCTTTAGCCGGACCCAAAGTGTAGCTGTAAGGGACCGGGTTCATCCACTATTGTTTGGTCGAACACATTTCCCATCTATGTTGAAACACAGATCTTTTTGGGTACTTTCTGTGCTTGTAAAGTGCTGCCGTGAGCAGTGGACTGAGACTTTGGAGGCTGAGTAGGCAGCCAAACATGACTTGACAGGCTCTTGCCCCTGAATTCTGAGGGGTACCCCAGCTTCCCTGGATGATAGATAGTGAAGCATGGGATTGAATAGAGAACTCAGAAGATTCAGACATGAGAGTCACTTTGCATATGCAATCTTGCTTAGCCAGAATCTGGGCTAACTGGCTTGCCCTGACCAGCTAGGTTCTCTGTACATAAGTTGCAGGGGAGGCTCGCTACCTTGCCATACATGCTCTGCGACTACTACCGTTGAGATTTAGCACACACAGACACATACAGGCAGACAGACAGACAGACACACAAACAAACAGACACATTACTGTCAGGTCTGGTAGTAGAGCATATGGTGAAGGCTGGGGCTGTCTGGGGTCTGTAGGTAAGAGAACTGCTACCTTACAATCTCTACAAGCCAGGTTTGATCCTGTCATCAATGAAACCAGTGTAGGAGGTTTTTGAATTCTGAGACACTGAAGAGGGAGAGGTTTTTGCTCCATGGCTTGCACTGGGAACTAACAGCTGCCCTGTGTGTGTTGCCAGACTAGGAAACTTGTGGTGCCTGTCCATGTGGAGAGTCTCCTGGATGAGTTCCTTCTGGAGCCTTTTTTGATCTGTCCCGTTGGAGCTGCATATAGCTAATGATTTGGAGATTTTACTCCTCTGGACAGTTCTTTCCCTGATGCACAGTTTCTCTCCAGGTTTTAGAAATCAATTGTCTGAATGTCATATCGAATCCATTGTAGAAAATGACTGCATCAGTCTCTCTCTCTCATATATATATATATATATATATATATATATATATATATATATATATGTAACATGTAGAGTTCTGAAAATATTTTTAGCTAGAGACCTGCACAGCTCCAGATTAGGGTAGTAAAGTGGATATACCTGGCCCTTCTGAGCCACAGTCATGAGAGACAACTCACAGAGCCATATCGTTTATCACTCTACATTTCTCTCTCAGCACAAACTACCGCTGCCAAATCATCTACTTCCCTCTTGCTCATTTTGTCCACCGAGTCCTATTCCAAAACTGTAAATCAAAGAAGATATAGACATAGTGCAGTTGCCTACACACAGGACAGGCTGAGACTGGACCAGGGATATGCAATAAGCCTGCCTGCATCTTGGCTGGAGCATCACTTAGACTACTTCCAATTTGGAGAGCCGGGGGCAGTTTTGGAGAGTGGGCTGCAGGCCAAGTGATGCTTCTCAGAATGGGCTAAAACCTAGATGTTCTAAGAGGAAACTTTCCTCACAAACATAAAATAACAATGCTACTTGTTGGAAGTATGCATGGGCATGGAGGGTTTGTCTTCAGTGCTCTGGAACAGATCAACACAGGGCCGGAATTTCTGTCCTTTTCCGTCACTGTCATTCTGTCTCTCTGAATGTCTCTGCCTGCCTTCTTCCCTGGACCCTTCGTGTAAGTCAGTGCATGCATCGTGAACTTCGTCTTCCTGGTGTTGAAATTTTCCTTTCTTTTCCCTTTGGATTACTTAGTCTTGTGCATATGGGTAGTACATTGGGGAACTGAGGAGACAGTGATCCTGCTGCAGGTTACAGGCATATGTACATCTCCAGATGCAGCTGTCCAGGCCCTCTGTGCTTGACTCCCATTCTCCAGGGCCCTGTGGCTAACACTCAGCCTAAATGCAGCCCTCCTCAATTTCCTGCACCGCATCCTTGTCCTTATTCCATGAGAGCCCAGGTGAAGAGAAGTGAAACTCTAGCACCCTGGTACACACATTGTGCTTTCCCTCTATTGGGGCAAATGTAAAAGATCTGTGGTACTGATGGCCACACCAGTGTCCAGATTTTCCACGCAAAATGGAAGCTTCCAGGGTTCTGAAAGAGGGTGTATTGATGTCTGTGAAATGTCTTTTCCAAGTGCCTCCTGGGGTTTCAAATCCTTTTGAAACCTGAAGTTCTTTCTTGTATCTAGGGAATATTCTCACCTCTGGCCCAAAAGCACTCCCAACTAGGAGCACAACTATCCCAGGGTCAGGAGGTCTGCCAGCCTGCTAGCTCCTGGAGGGATTCCTGAGTATGTCCTCAGGCCCCAAGTGGTAACAGGTGTTTCCAATTGCCTTTACTGGCAGCACCCAGGCCCTACGGTGAGGTGCAGGGCTGTGATCTCCATTGGAAGCTCCTAATTCAGCCAATGGAGGCATCCATCTTCCTTTTGTCTCTCCATAGCAAGGGCCCATGGAGTTTGTGCTTCCTGCAAGTAGAGCGACTATTTATGGGACACTCATGCATTCCTACTTCTGGGAATCTCTCTGAGTGTTATGTGTGGACACCAGGACACCATGATCAGGGATTGTGAGGCCACAGGAGCAATTGCCTTAGCCGGAACCAAAGGGTAGGTATAAGAAGCCGGGTTCATCCACTATTGTTTTGTCAAACACAGTTTCCATCTATGTTGAAACACAGCTCTTTCTGGGTTCATTCTGGGCTTGTAATCTGCTGCCCTGATCAGTGGACTGAGATTCTGGAGGATGAGTAGGCAGTCAAACGTGACTGCCTACTCAGCCTCATGCCCCCGAATTCTGAGGGGTGCCCCAGCTTACCCCGTTGTCAGTGTTTGGATGATAGTGAGGCATGGAATTGAATCAGGAACTCAGGAGAGGGAGACATGAGAATCCGTTTGCATATGCATTCTTGCTTAGCCAGAATCTGGGCTAGCTGGCTTGCCCTGTCCAGCTAGGTTCTCTGTACATAAGTTGCAGGTGAGGCTGGATACCTTGACACCCATGCTCTGAGACTACTATAGGTGATCTCTAAGCACACACAGACACAGAGACAGACAGACAGACACACACTCACACACACATTACTGTCAGGTCTGGTAGTACAGCATATCGTGAAGGCTGGGGTTGTATGGGGTCTGTGGGCATGAGAGCTGCTGCCTTTCAATCTCTACAAGCCAGGTTTTAACCTGTCATCAATGAACACATTGTAGGAGGTTTTTGACTTCTGGTCACTTTCCAACTCATCTATTTCTCTTATCGCCTTCTCTGTCTCTAACTCTCACATGCTCTCACACACTCTGTATTCAATCATTGATATTTTACTTATATACTTATTTTACTGACCGGCCCAGATATATAAAGAGAGTTACTAGAGCACTGCTGAGATCTGGCTTGTTTTGTTGGTGATATAACCTAGGCTTCTGGAGCCACAGTTTTGTATCTCTCTGACACAAGCCATATTCTGTCTCCTCATATCCATGGCAGTATCTCTCAGACTTTATAATAATCATATACATCCATATATGTATATATAAATATATATATATATATATATATATATATACATATACCTGTCATTTGTAATTGATCTTTATCAGAATTAACACATTTATAACAGCTTCCTTTTTCATTAATAATTGGCCACATAGGTGGAGCAGGATACAATACACTTATAAATAAGAGAACCTTCCATTAGCATTTCTAATAGCATTTCTATCAGCATCCTTATTGTAATTATCATAGTACAGAACTTGCCTCCTTTCACTAGTGTAAGCTTCAGTACATATGAGTTTGTTTTCATTCTCCCGACATCTTAATTTCCCTGGACTCTGAAGTGTCTCTGAATTTTTGAAGCAGCCCTCTGTTTCTCAGAAGATGTTTTCCATTTTCTACTGTAATCAGGTCTTCTTGTGCTTTTTGTTTTTATTTTTCATTTTTATCAAATCCTCCTAGATCATCCCCATTTATTTGCATATTTATTTTTTTATTTATTCCTATAGTACATGAGGGGTCATTTCTTCTGCTTGATAGATTTTTCTCTTATAATTGAAGGGAAGTTTACACTCACAATACATTTCTTTTCGTAAATACTACACACATATGGTGAAGGCTAGGGTGGTCTGGTGTCTGTGGACATGAGACTGCTGCCTTACAATCTTGACAACCCAGGTTTGAACCTGTCATGTGTGAACACAGTGTGGGAGGTTTTTGAATTCTCGTCTCTTTCCCACTCTTCTATTTCTATTTTTGCCTTCTCTGTCACTGACTCTCACAGGCTCTCACTCTCTCTGTCTTCACTCATTAATATTTTACTTAAATACTTATTTTACTGACAGGCTCTTATATTATAAGAGAGTCACTTGTTTTGTTGGTGATTTCAGCTAGGTTTCTGGAGCCTCAGCTTTGTAAGCCTCTCTGACACAAGTCATACTATGTCTCGGCATAGCCATGCCAGTATCCCTCAGAGTTTATAATAAAGATACACATACATATATGTAAATATATACATATATATATCAGTCATTTTTAGAATTCTTGACCTTTTTATTTGATCTTAATGCAGAATTACCACATTGATAACAGCTTTCTTATTCATAAATAATTGTTCACATAGTTGGAGCAGGATTAACTACAATTATAAATTATAAACCTTCCAGGAGCATTTCCAATAGCCTTTCTATCAGTATCCTCATTGTAGTTATCATAGCACAGAGCTTGCCTCCATTTTCTAGTGTAAGCTTCAATACGTATGTCTTTCTTTTCATTCTTGGGAATTCTTAATTTGCCTGGACCCTGACGTGTCAGGGAAGTTTTGAAGAAGCCCTCCGTTTCTCAGCAGACGTTTTCTATATTTCTGCTGTAATCAGGTCTTCCTGTGGTTTTTGGTTTTATTTTATTCCAATCCTCCTAGTTCATCCGCATTCATTTGCATATTTATTTATTTATTTATTTACTCCCATATCACATGAGGTTTCATTTCTTCTGCCTGATAGATTTTCTCTTAAATTGAAGGGAACTTTTGACACACAATACATTTCCTTTTGCAGATACTACAGACTACTACAACTATTACTGCACTGTTTTTGACAGTGACATCCAATGCACAATGGATTAGTATTGCATGGCTCTAAAGAATGTTCCCTATTTAACCTGCAATGTTTTTAACCTCACAAATATTTATTCTCTTCTTTCTTGGGGGATGAATGGTTTACAGTCAACAGTTACGTGTCATAATGGGCACAGGGGTAATTTTTTCCACTTTCCCTGTATTTCTGTACATCATTTGTAACTTTCTTACTGAGGAGAAGGAAGCAGTAGTAAATTGAGATATCAGGGCTCAAGCAGGAAAAGAGAAAGAGAGACAGCTGCAGTTCTGATTTGATACTATCCCAGATTTTCCCTAGCTGGGTAAGTGGTAAGCAGGGGCTCAAAAAGGGGTCCTGGGCTTCCAATTAGTTCCCTGGCATCTCCAACAGCTGTGCCTGCAACCCATGCTACCTTCGTTGTCCATGTAACTTTTGATTTGCTCTAGGCACTTCTCACCTTCATATGCCAAAAACTTAACACTTCTCCCCTCCACCCATGAAACTTTGACCTTTTACTTGAGTGCAAAACAGCAACCCCAATCCACAATATTTCAGGGAAAAGTGTGTTCATCTCTGTGGGAAGGTGTGTTTGTGTGTGTATGTGTACATAAGTGTGTTTCAGTTATGATTACCGCTGTTGTTTCTTTATTCCTGAAGCAGGTTCTTAGGAACTGGGTTGTGCTATGACAAAGGAAGTTTACACTGCACAAGTGGTTTTTCAAATATGAATGGCACATTGGATATTCTGGACACTGTTGTGCATTCTCCCAGGTGGTCCTCAGATGGGTTCTTTCCTTTGCTATTCCCATGCTGTGTGTAATTTTCTGTGTAGACTCAAAGAGGAGTGGCATAGGGGAGCTCAGCTGCATTCTGCTGTGTGTCCACAAGGTGGAAGCAAAGCCCATAGTTGAGTGTAGTGATTCTGTGGTATGAGGAGAATTCTGGGATTTGTGGCCCATGGACATCAAGGTTGAAATTGACTTGGAGTGCCCTAGACATCTGTTCTTTCCTGTGGGGTGTGGGGATCCCCCATTTGGCTTTGCAAGTGGAAGGGGTTTCTCTCTTTTTCTGGGATGACTCTACTGGGAGCTTGTGAATCCCTGTGCTCAGCTGCATTCCGCTGGGTGTCCACAAGAGGGCAGCACCAGTGCGGGACTAAGGCTCCATGGGGCAAGAGTGGAGACAGTGTTTCTGGGTGTGCCCCAAGAGCATGGCCAGCCTAGCTCAGGCAGGCAGTGTACTAAGGACGGGTCCAGACAGGAGCTGTGTTGGTCATGTTGGCAGAAGCAGGGCCTTCAGAGGAAGGCAGACAGTCGCCAGAGGCGTGTCTAAGAGACTGTGCCCTCTGAGCCTGAGGGGAGGGCTAGGTGTATATTAATAGAGACAGCTGGCCAATTAGAGAAGAAGAACATCACCTTCCAGGGCATGAACCAAGAGCTGTCCAATGAGAACAGAGGAGAAGTTGTGAGGGCGGGACTCAGAAGGCAGCCTTCTGAAAGAAGCCCGGCAATGGGAGCTCAGAGCTGGCCTTAAAAGGCTGGGCGTGCTTCCAGGAAGTGCGCAGCAGGGTTCAGCCCAGGGCCCTGCCTTGCAGAAGCTGTCCAGTGCGCATGTGTATAACTCAGTTTATGCCTGTGCGTCTGGAGATGTGTGCATGTGTGACTGTGAAAGTGTGTGTTTGTGTTTGTTTTTGTGTGTGTATGTGTGTGGTAGGGAGAGAGAGAGAACAACAGAATCACTGTGGCACAGGTGATTTTGTGCAAAACACTTGGAACATTGTGATTTACCACTCAATATTGACACCATTGTAGCTCTTCTTGGCCATTGGACACTTTTTTTTGTTTTCAGATTTAACGACTCTGAAGAGGGAGAGGTTTTTGCCCTGAGGCTAGCACAAGTAACTAGCAGCTGCCCTGTGTGTGAGGCCAGACTAGGAAACTTGTGATGCCTGTCCATGTGCAGAGTCTCCTGGATGAGTTCCTTCTCGAGCCTCTTTCACTCGGTCCCCTTGGAGCTGCATATAGCTAATAATTTGGAGATTTTACTCTTCAGACAATTCTTTTCCTGATGCAGTTTCTCTCCAGGTTTTAGCAATCAATTGTCTGAATGTCATATCTAATCCTTTGTAGAAAATGACTACATGAGTGTTTCTCTCTCTCTCTCTTTCTCTCTCTCTCTCTCTCTCTCTCTATATATATATATATATATATATATATATATGTAACATGTAGAGATTTGAAAATATTTTTAGCTAGAGACCTGCACAACTCTGGATTAGGGTAGTAATGCAGATACACCTAGCCCCACCGTCCTGAGAGACATCTCACAGAGCCAATCGTATAACTCTTATCACTCTACAAATCTCTCTCAGCATAAACTACCTCTGCCAAATCATCTACTTCCCTCTTGCTCTTTTTGTCCACCGAGTCCTATCCCAAAACTGTAAATCAAAGAAGAAATAGACATAGTGCAGTTCCCTGCACACAGGACAGTCTGAGGCTGGACTAGGGTGATGCAATAAGCCAGCCTGCATCTTGGCTGGAGCATCACTAAAACTACTTCGAAATTGGAGAGGCGAGGGCAGTTTTGGAGAGTGGGCTGCAGGCCAAGTGTTGCTTCTCAGAGTGGGCTAAGACCTAGATGTTCTAAGTGTAACCTTTCCACACAAACATAAAATAACAATGACACTTGTTAGAAGTATTCATGGGCATGGAGGGTTTGTCTTCAGTACTCTGGCACTGATCCACACAGGGCCAGAATTTCAGTCCTTTTATGTCTCTGTCATCCTCTCTCTCTGACTGTCTCTACGTGCCTTCTTCACTGGGCCCTTAGGGAAGTCAGTGCATGCATCATGAACTTGACTTCCTGGTGTTGAAATTTTCCTTTCTTTGCCATTTGGATTATTCAGTCTCCTGCATATGGCATAGTACATTAGGGACCTGAGGAGACTGCGAATCTGCTGCAGCTAACAGGCATATGTCCATCTCCAGCTGCAGCTATCCATGCCCTCTGTGCTTGACTCCCATTCTCCAAGGGCCCTGTGGCTGACACTCAACCTAAATGCAGCCCTCCTCAATTTCCTGCACCGCATCCTTGTCCTTATTCCATGAGATTCCAGGTCAGGAGTAGTGAAATTCTATCCCCCTGGCACACTCATTGTGCTTTCCCTCTATTGGGCCGAATGTAAAGGATCTGGGGTATTGATGGCCACAACAGTGTCCAGATTTTCCACGCAAAACGGAAGCTTCCAGGGTTCTGAAAGAGGGTGTTTTGATGGCTGTTAAATGTCTTTCCAAGTACCTCATGGGGTTACTAATCCTTTTGAAACCTGAATTTCTTTGTTGTATCTAGGGAATATTCTCACCTCTGGCCAGAATGCCCTCCCAACTAGGAGCACAGCTATCCTGGGGTCAGGAGGTCTGCCAGCCTGCTAGCTCCTGGAGGGATTCCTGAGTATGTCCTCATGTCCCAAGTGGTAAGAGGTTTTTGCAGTTGTCTTTATTAGCAGCAGCCAGGCCCTCAGGTGAGGGCCAGGGCTGTGATCTCCACTGGAAACTCCTAATTCTGCGAATGGAGGCATCCATCTACCTTTTGTCTCTCCATAGCAAGGGCCCGGGGAGTTTGTGCTTCCTGCATGCAGAGCGACATTGTATGGGACACTCATGGATGCCTACTTCTGGGAATCTCTCTGAGTGTGATGTGTGGACACCAGGACACCATGATCAGGAATTGTGAGGCCACAGGAGCAATTGCCTTAGCCGGACCCAAAGAGGAGGTGTAAGGGGCTGGGTTCATCCACTATTGTTTGGTCAAACACAGTTCCCATCTATGTTGGAACTCTTTCTAGGTTCATTCTGGGATTGTAATCTGCTGTCCACTGAGAAGTGGACTGGGAGACTGGAGGCTGAGTATGCAGCCTAACATGACTTGACAGTGTCCTGCCCCTGAATTCTGAGAGGTGCCCCAGCTTCTCCCATTGGCAGTGTTTTGATGATAGTGAAGCTAGACATTGAATGGGGAACTCAGGAGAGCGAGACATGAGATTCCCTTTGCATATGCATTCTTGCTGAGCCAGAATTTGGGCTAGCTGGCTAGCTGGCTTTCCCTGCTAGGTTCTGTGTACATAAGTTGCAGGTGAGGTGTCTACCTTGCCACCCATGCTCTGAGACTACAATAGGTGAGTTCTGAGCACACACAGACACAAACAGACAGACAGACAGACACACACACACACACACATTACTGTGAGGTCTGGCAGTACAGAATATGGGGAAGGCTGGGGCTGTCTGGGTCTGAGGTGTGCCCCAGCTTCCCCTGTTGGCAGTTTTTGGATGATAGTGAGGCATGATATTGAATTGGGAACTCAGGAGAGCAAGTCATGAGAGTCCCTTTGCATATGCATTCTTGCTTAGCCAGAATCTGAGCTAAATGTCTTTCCCTAACCAGCTAGGTTCTCTGTACACAAGTTGCAGGTGAGACTGGATACCTTGCCACCCATGCTCTGAGACTACAATAGGCGAGTTCTGAGCACACACACACACACACACACACACACACACACACACACACACACACACACATTACTCTCAGGTCTGGGAGTACAGCATATGGTGAAGGCTGGGGCTGTCTGGGTCTGTGGTCATGAGAGCTGCTGCCTTCAATCTCTACAAGCCAGGTTTGAACCTGTCATCAATGAACACAGTGTATTTCACTTTTTTCTATTTCACTTCTTGCCTTCTCTGTCTCTAACTCTCACATGCTCTCACACACTCTGTATTCACTCATTAATATTTTAATTATATACTTATTTTACTGACAGGCCCAGATATACAAAGAGAGTTACCAGAGCACTGCTGTGCTCTGGCTTGTTGTGTTGGCGATTTCACCTAGGCTACTGGAGCCTCAGTTTGTAAGTCTTTCTGATACAAGCCATATTCTGTCTCCTCATTTCCATGCCAGTATCACTCACAGTTTATAGTAAAGTGATTTTTTTTGCGAAACACTTGGTACATTCTGATTTACAGCTCAATATTGACACCATTGTAGCTCTCTTTGGCCCTTGGTCACTTTTATTCTTTTCAGATGTAAAAACACTGAAGAGGGAGAGGTTTTTGCTCTGAGGCTTGCAATAGGAACTACCAGATGCACTGTGTCAGTTGCCAGACTAGGAAACTTGTGGTACCTGTCCATGTGGAGAGTCTCCTTGAATAGTTCCTTCGCAAGTCTTTTTCGCTATGTCCCCTTTGAGCTGCTTATAGCTAATGATTTTGAGATTTTACTTTTTTGGACAATTCTTTTCCTGATGCACAGGTTCTCTCCAGGTTTTAGCAATCAATTGTCTAAATGTCATATCGAAACCATTGTAGAAAATGACTACATCAGTCTCTCTCTCTCTCTCTCTCTCTATATATATATATATATATATATATATATATATATATATATATATATATGTAACATGTAGAGATCTGAAAATATTTCTTAGCTAGAGAACTGTACAGCTCTGGATTAGGGTAAGAATGCGGATACACTTGGCCCTACTGAGCCACAGTCATGGGAGACAACTCACAGAGCCATTCATGTACCTCTTATCACTCTACAAATCTGTCTCAGCACAAATTACTGCTGCAAAATCATCTACTTCAATCTTGCTCTTTTTGTCCACTGAGTCTTTTCCCAAAACAGTAAATCAAAGAAGAAATAGACATAGTGCAGTTCCCTGCACACAGCAGAGTCTGAGGCTGGACAAGGCAGATGCAATACACCAGCCTGCATCTTAGCTGGAGCATCACTAAGACTACTTCCAAATGGAGAGGCGAGGGCAGTTTTGGAGAGTGGTTGCAGGCTAAGTGTTGCTTCTCAGAGTGGGCTAAGACCTAAATGTTCTAAGTGTAACATTTCCTCACAAACATAAAATAACAATGCCACTTGTAAGAACTATGCATGGGCATGGAGGGTTTGTTTTTAGTGCTCTGGCCCTGATCAACACAGGGCCAGAATTTAGTCCTTTTCTGTCTCTGTCCTCCTGTGTCTCTTTAACTGTCTCTACGTGCCTTCTTCACTTGGCCCTTATGGAAGTCAGTGCATGGATCATGAACTCAGACTGCCTGGTGTTGAAATTTTCCTTTCTTTGCCCTTTGGATTATTCAGTCTCCTGCATATGGCGTAGTACATTGGGGAACAGAGGAGACAGTGATCCTGCTGCAGGTAACAGGCATAGGTCTAAGTCCAGCTGCAGCTGTCCAGGCCCTCTGTGCTTTACTCCCATTCTCCAGAGCCCTGAGGCTGACACTCAGCCTAAATGCAGCCCTCCTCAATTTCCTGCACCTGTCCTTATTCCATGAGAGCCCAGGTCAAGAGAAGTGAAACTCTATCCCCCTGGCACACACATTGTGCTTTCCCATATTGGCCGAATGTAAAGGATCTGTGGTACTGATGGCCCCACCAGTGTCCATATTTTCCAAGCAAAACAGAAGCTTCCAGGGTTCAGAAAGAGGGTGTTTTGATGGCTGTAAAATGTCTTTTCCAAGTGCATCATGGGGTTTCAAATCCTTTTGAAACCTGAAGTTCTTTCCTGTATCTAGGGAATATTCTCACCTCTGGCTAGAATGCGCTCCCAACTAGGAGCACAGCCATCCTGGGATCAGGAGGTCTGCCAGCCTGCCTACTCCTGGAGGGATTCCTGAGTATGTCCTCACAGCCCAAGTGGTGACAGGTATTTCCAATTGCCTTTATTAGCAGCAGCCAGGCCCTCAGGTGAGGGGCGGGGCTGTGATCTCCACTGTAAACTCCTAATTATGCCAATGGAGGCATCAATCTTCCTTTTGTCCCTCCATAGTCATGGCCTGGGGAGTTTGTGCTTCCCGCAAGCAGAGCGACTTTGTATGTGACACTCATGGATGCCTACTTCTGGGAATCTCTCTGAGTGTGATGTGTGGACACCAGGACACCATGATCAGGGATTGTGAGGCCACAGGAGCAATTGCCTTAGCAGGACACAAAGGGGAGATGTAAGGGGCCGGGTTCATCCACTATTGTTTGGTCAAACACAGTTCCCATCTATTTTGGAACTCTTTCTGGGTTCTTTCTGGGCTTGTAATATGCTGTCCACTGAGAAGTGGACTGGGAGCCTGGAGGCTGTGTTTGCAGCCTAACCTGACAGGACAGGGTCCAGCCCCTGAATTCTGAGGGGGCCCCAGCTTCACCCATTGACAGTGTTTCGATCGTAGTGAGGCATGTGATTGAATAGGGAACTAAGGAGAGTGAGACATGAGAGTACCTTTGCATATGCATTCTTGCTTAGCCAGATTCTGGGCTAGCTGGATTTCCCTAACCAGCTAGGTTCTCTGTACATAAGTTGCAGGTGAGGCTGGCTACCTTGCCACCCATGCTCTGAGACTATTATAGGTGAGTTCTGAGCACACAGAGACACACAAACAGACAGACAGACACACACACACACACATTCATGTCAGGTCTGGTAGCACATCATAGGGTGATGGCTGGGGATGTCTGGGGTCTGTGTGCATGAGAGCTGCTGCCTAACAATCTCTACAAGCCAGGTTTGAACCTGTCATCAATGAACACAGTGTAGGAGGTTTTTGAATTCTGGTCTCTTTCCAACTCATCTATTTCTCTTCTTGCCTTTTCTGTCTCTAAGTCTCAAATGCTCTCACACACTGTGTATTCACTCATTAATATTTTACTTATATACTTATTTTACTGCCAGGCCCATATATACAAAAAGAGTTACCAGAGCACTGCTGAGCTCTGGCTTGTTGTGTTGGCGATTTCACCTAGGCTACTGGAGCCTAGTTTGTAAGTCATTCTGACACAAGCCATATTCTGTCTCCTCATTTCCATGCCAATATCACTCAGAGTTTATAATAAAGAGATAAATACATATATATATAAACATATATATTTATATATCTGTCAGGTTTTGAATTGTCGACCTATGTATTTGACCTTAATTCAGAATTACCACATTTATAAAAGCCTAGTTTTTCAGAAATAATATTTATATAGTTGGAGCAAGATTCAATATAATTATAAATAATAGAACCTTCCAGAACCCTGGAAGCTTCCGATTTGCTAGAACAAACCAATGTAAAGCATATGACAAAGATACATGCACTGACTTCCAGTAAGGGCCCAGGGAAGAAGGCACATAGAGAGAGTCAGAGAGACAGAATGACAGAGACAGAAAAGGACTGAAATTCTGGCCCTGTGTTGATCAGTGCCAGAGGACTGAAGACAAAACCTTCATGCACATGCATACTTCTTACGAGTGGCATTGCTATTTTATGTTTTTGAGGAAAGGTAACACTTAGAACATCTAGGTCTTAGGCACTCTGAGAAGCAACACTTGGCCGGCAGCCCATTCTCCAAAACTGCCCCCGCAAATTGGAATTAGTCTTAGTGATGCTCCAGCCAAGATGCAGGCTGGCTTATTGCATCTCCCTGGGCCAGCCTCAGCCTGTCCTGTGTGCAGGTAACTGTGCTATGTCTATTTCTTCTTTGATTTACAGTTTGGGATAGGACTCGGTGGACAAAATGAGCAAGAGGGAAGTAGATGATTTGACAGCCTTAGTTTGTGCTGAGAGAGATTTGTAGAGTGATAAACGATATGGCTCTGTGAGATGTCTCTCATGACTGTGGCTCAGAAGGGCCAGGTGTATCCACTTAACTACCCTAATCCATAGCTGTGCAGGTCTCTAGCTAAAAAATATTTTCAGACCTCTACATGTTACATATATATATATATATATATATATATATATATATATATATATAGAGAGAGAGAGAGAGAGAGAGAGAGAGAGAGATTGAGAGAGAGAGACACTGATGTAGACATTTTCTACCATGGATTCGATATGACATTCAGACAATTGAATGCTAAATCCTGGAGAGAAACTGTGCATCAGGAAAAGAATTGTCCAAAGGAGTAAAATCTCCAAATCATTAGCTATATGCACCTCCAATGGGACCGATCGAAAAAGGCTTGAGAAGGAACTCATCTAGGAGACTCTCCACATGGACAGGCACCACAAGTTTCCTAGTCTGGCAACACACACAGGGCAGCTGGTAGTTCCCAGTGCAAGCCTCAGGGCAAAAACCTCTCCCTCTTCAGTGTCTCAGAATACCAAAACCTCCTACACTGTGTTCATTGATGATAGGTTCAAACCTCGATTGTAGAGATTGTAAGGCAGCGGCTCTCATGCCCACAGACCCCAGACAGCCCCAGCCTTCACCATATGCTGTACTACCAGACCTGACAGTAGACAGTAATGTGTGTGTGTGTGTGTGTGTGTGTGTGTGTGTGTGTGTGTGTGTCTTTCTATCTGTCTGTGTCTGTCTGTGTGTGCTCAGAACTCACCTATAGTAGACCATGGCTGGCAAGGTAGCCAGCCTCACCTGCAACTTATGTACAGAGAACCCAGCTGGTTAGGGAAAGCCAGCTAGCCCAGATTCTGGCTAAGCAAGAATGCATATGCAAAGGGACTCTCATGTCTAAATCTCCTGAGTTCCCTATTCAATCTCATGCCTCACTATCTATCATCTAAACACTGCCAATGGGGGAAGCTGGCGCACCCCTCAGAATTCAGGGGCAGGACCCTGTCCAGTCACCTTTGGCTGCATACTCAGACTCCAGGCTCCCAGTCCACTTCTCAGTGGACAGCATATTACAAGCCCAGAAAGAACCCAGAAAGAGCTGTGTCTCAACATAGATGGGGACTGTGTTTGACCAAACAATTGGATGAACCCGGCCCCTTACACCTCCCCTTTGGGTCATGCTAAGGCAATTGCTCTTATGGCCTAACAATCCCTGATCACTGTGTCCTCATGTCCACACATCACACTCAGAGAGATTCCCAGAAGTAGGCATCCATGAATGTCCCATATAAAGTCGCTCTGCTTGCAGGAAGCACAAACTCCCTGGGCCCTTGCTATGGAGAGACAAAAGGACGATGGATGCCTCCATTGGCTGAATTAGGAGTTTCCAGTGGAGATCACAACCCCGCCCCTCACCTGAGGGCCTGGATGCTGCTAATACAGGCAATTGGAAACACCTGTTACCACTTGGGACCTGAGGACATAATATTCAGGAATCCCTCCAGGAGCTAGCAGGCTGGCAGACCTCCTGATACCAGGATAGCTGTGCTACTATTTGGGAGGGCCTTCTGGCCAGAGGTGAGAATATTCCCTAGATACAAGAAAGAACTTCAGATTTCTAAAGGATATGAAACCCCATGAGGCACTTGGAAAAGACATTCCACAGCCATCAAAACACCCTCTTTCTGAACCCTGGAAGCTTCCGTTTTGCGTGGAAAATCTGGACACTGGTGTGGCCATCAGTACCACAGATCCCTTACATTGGGCCCATTAGAGGGAAAAAACAATGTGTGTGCCAGGAGGATAGAGTTTCACTACTCTTGACCTAGGCTCTCATGGAATAAGGACTAGGATGTGGTGCAGGAAATTGAGGATGGCTGCATTTAGGCTGAGTGTCAGCCTCAGGGCCCTGGAGAATGGGAGTCAAGCACAGAGGGCCTGGACAGCTGCCGTTGGAGATGGACATATGACTATTACCTGCATCAGGATCGCTGTCTCCTCAGTTCCCCTCTGTACTAAGCCATATGCATGAGACCATATAATCCAAAGGGCAAAGAAAGAAAAATTTCAACATCGGGAAGACCGAGTTCATGATGCATGCACTGACTTCCAGTAAGGTCCCAGTGAAGAAGGCATGTAGAGACAGTCAGAAAGATGAATGACAGTGACTGAAAAGGACAGAAATTTTGGCTCTCCATGCCCATGCATACTTCTTAAAAGTGGCATTGCTATTTTATGTTTGTGAGGAAAGATTACACTTAGAACATCTAGGTCTTAGCCCACTCTGAGAAGCAACATTTGGCCTGCAGCCTACTCTCCAAAACTGCCCTGGCCTCTCCAATTTGGAAGTAGACATAGTGATGCTCCAGCCAAGATGCAGGCTGGCGTAATGCATCTCCCTGGTCCAGCCTCAGACTGTCCTGAAGAAGCTGCAGGCGGAGCTGAAACCGGGGAGGCAGGGGCCGGGGGGGGGTTCAGGGAGGCAGAAACCTCAGGGGGAACTGAAACCAAGGAGGCAGGGGCCGGGGGCGGGTTCAGGGACGCAGAAACCTCAGGCAGAGCTGAAACCGGGGCGGAAGGGGGCGGGGTCAGAGGAGGAGCATCTGAACACGTGTGCATGTCTGTGGGAATGGAATTCTTGGGTTTAGCCGCTGATCGCTTAGGACGTCTAAGTCTTAAGCAAATGTGATTTAACTCTCGTCCCTCAGCCTCAAGGTCACTTATCCTTATGGCATACCACGTTTTACATATCTTGAAAGTGGCGACCACAGTTTAAAAAATCCAAGGGGTAGCGAAAATTAAACCTTAATGACAGCGCGAATCTGTCCCAGGTCAAGAGATAATGACTGGGACACCTCCTCATAAAACGAGAAATTTCCCATGGTGGAGGGAAACACAGGGCCACATAAGTGGGCGATGCCACTTACCTGTGTCTGGGAGGTTTAAGAGTCCTCAAACCGGGCATGGTGTGGGTACGGAACACGATGGGCACCAGATGTTGTCATGGTGGTCTGGTGTCGGGCTGCACCGCTGAGAAGAGAGCAGACGTCCAGAGCAAAGGGGTACACTAATCTTTATTATAGGATGGGGGGGTTTGATTCAGACCACGTGGAGCCAGCAGGCAATGGCCGTCCCCACTATCTGACCACGGAGGGTAGAACAGGGAGCCAGACCTCAGAGAGGGAGAGCTGAGAGCCCAGAGAGAGGAGGGTGAGGGTGCTTTTTATTGGGAGACAACCAGGGGAGACGTGTAGGGCCAGGATTGGTTGAAAGGGGGCACTCTAGGATTTTGCGGGGTGTAGAAAAACCTGGGGGCAGAGACTGCATCAGAATAACTCCTCAGCAACAATATATAACTAAATATGCAAATATATGGGGATGATCTAGGAGGATTTGAAAAAACAAAAAATAATAAAAACCACAGGAAAACCATAGGTTGACAATTCTAAAAATGACAGATATATATGTATATTTATATATGCATGGATGTATATCTTTATTATAAAGTCTGAGAGTTACTGCCATGGATATGAGGAGACAGAATATGGCTTGTGTCACAGAGAATTACAAAGCTGAGGCTCCAGTAGCCTAGGTAAAATCACCAACAAAACAAGCCAGAGTTCAACAGTGCTCTGGCAACTCTCTTTGTATATCGGGGCCTGTCAATAAAATAAGGATATAAGTAAAATATTACTGAGTGCAGACAGTGTGAGTGAGAGCCTGTGAGAGTAAGAGACAGAGAAGGAGAGAAAAGAAATAGAGGAGTTGGAAATAGACCAGAAGTAAAAAAACCCCTAGACTGTGTTCTTTCATGACAGGTTCAAACGTGGGTTGTAGAGATTGCAAGGCAGCAGCTCTAATGCCCACAGACCCCAGACAACCCAAGCCTTCACCATGTGTGTGTAGTATTTGCTGCATGAAATGCATTGTGCGTAGAGTTCCCTTCAATTATAAGAGAAAATCTACCAAGCAGAAGAAATGACCCTCATGTGATACCTGACTAAATAAATAAATATGCAAATAAATGGGGATGATTTAGGAGGACTTGAAAAAATAAAAAATAATGAAAACAAAAACCAAAAGAAGACCTGATTACAGCAGAAACAAAGAAACCATCTGCTGAGAAACAGAGGGCTGCTTCAAAAATTCCCTAACACTTTAGGGTCCAAGGAAATTAAGATTTCCGGAAAAAGAAAACAAACACATACGTATTGAAGCTTACACTAGAAAAAGGAGGGAAGTTCTGGGCTATGATAATTACAATAAGGATGCTGATAGAAACACGATTAGAAATGCTACTGGAAGCTTCTATTATTTATAATTGTATTGAAGCCTGCTGCAACTATATGGCCAATTATTTCTGAAAACTAGGCTGTTATAAATGTGTAATTCTGAATTAAGATCAAATACATAGGTCAACAATTCTAAAAATGACATATATATAAATATATGTATATATATGTATGTATATCTTTATTATAAACTCTGAGTGATACTGGCATGGAAATGAGGAAACAGAATATGTCTTGTGTCAGAAAGACTTACAAACTGAGGCTCCAGTAGCCTAGGAGAAATCGCCAACACAACAAACCAGAGCTCAGCAGTGCTCTGGTAACTCTCTTTGTATATATGGGCCTGTCAGTAAAATAAGTATATAAGTAAAATATAAATGAGTGAAGACATAGTGTATGAGAGCATGTGAGAGTTAGAGACAGAGAAGGCGAGAAGAGAAATACATGAGTTGGAAAGAGACCAGAATTCAAAAACCTCCTACACTGTTCATTGATGACAGGTTCAAACCTGGCATGTAGAGATTGTAAGGCAGCAGCTCTCATGCCCACAGAACCCAGACAACCCCAGCCTTCACCATATGCTGTACTACCAGAACTAACATTAATGTGTATGTGTGTGTGTGTGTTTGTGTGTGTGTGTGTCTGTCTGTCTGTGTGTATCCGTGTGTGCTCTGATCTCAACTATAGTAGTCTCACAGCATGGGTGTCAAGGTAGCCAGCCTCACCTGCCACTTATGTACAGAGAACCTAGCTCATCAGGGCAATCCAGCTAGCCCAGATTCTGGCTAAGCAAGATTGCATATGCAAAGGGACTCTCATGTCTCGCTCTCCTGAGTTCCCCATTCAATCCCATGCCTCACTATCATCCTAACACTGCCAACGGGGTAGCTGCGGCACCCCTTAGAATTCAGGGGCATGAGCCTGTCCAGTCATGTTTGGCTGCCTACTCAGCCTCCAGTCTCTCACTCCACTGCTCAGGGCGGCAGATTACTAGCCTGGAAAGAACCCAGAGACAGCTGTGTTTCAACATAGATGGGAACTGTGACCAAACAATAGTGGATGAACCCGGTCCCTTAAACCTACCATTTGGGTCCAGCTATGGCAATTGCTGCTGTGGCCTCACAATCCCTGATCATGGTGTACTGGTGTCCAATCATCACACTCAGAGAGATTCCCAGAAGTAGGCATGCATGAGTGTCCCATACAAAGTCGCTCTGCTTGCAGGAAGCACAAACTCCCTGGGCCCTTGCTATGGAGAGACAAAAGGAAGATGGATGCCTCCATTAGCTGAATTCGTAGCTTCCAATGGAGATAACAGCCCCACATCTCACCTGAGGCAATTGGAAACACCTGTTACCACTTGGGGCCTGAAGACATAATCAGGAATCCCTCCAGGAGCTAGCAGGCTGGCAGACCTCCTGACCCCAGGATAGCTGTGCTCCTAGTTGGAGGGCCTTCAAGCCAGAGGTGAGAATACACCCTAGATATAAGAACGAACTTCAGGTTTCAAAAGGATTTGAAACCCCAGGAGGCACTTGGAAAAGACATTTCACAGCCGTCAAAACACCCTCTTTCTGAACCCTGGAAGCTTCCGTTTTGCGTGGAAAATCTGTACACTGGTGTGGCCATCAGTACCACAGATCCTTTACATTTGGCCCAATAGAGGGAAAGCACAATATGTGTGCCTGGGGGATAGAGTTTCACTTCTCTTGACCTGGGTTCTCATGGAATAAGGACAAGGATGCAGTGCAGGACATTGAGGAGGGCTGCATTAAGACTGAGTGTCAGCCAGCCACAGGGCCCTGGAGAATGGGAGTCAAGCACAGAGAGCCTGGACAGCTGCAGCTGGAGATGGACATATGCCTGTTACCTGCAGCAGGAACACTGTCTCCTCAGTTCCCCTCTGTACTACGCCATATGCACGAGACTAAATAATCCAAAGGGCAAAGAAAGGAAAATTTCAACACCAGGAAGACCGAGTTCATGATGCATGCACTGACTTCCACGAAGGGTCCAGGGAAGAAGGCACTCAGAGACAGACAGAGAGACCGAATGACAGTGACTGAAAAGGACAGAAATTCTGGCCCTAGGTTGATCAGTGCCAGAGCACTGAAGACAAACCCTCCTTGCCCATGCATACATCTTACAAGTGGCATTGCTATTTTATGTTTGTGAGGAAAGGTTACACTTAGAACATCTAGGTCTTAACCCACTCTGAGAAGCAACACTTGGCCTGCATCCCACTCTCCAAAACTGCCCTTGCCTCTCCAAATTGGAAGTAATTTTAGTGATGCTCCAGCCAAGACGCAGGCTGGCGTATTGCATCTCCCTGGTCCAGCCTCAGCCTGTCCAGTGTGCAGGGATCTGAACTATGTCTATTTATTATTTTATTTAAAGTTTTGGGATAGGATCTGTGGACAAAAAAGCAAGAGGGAAGTAGATATTTGGCAGCTGTAGTTACTGCTTAGAGAGATTTGTAGAGTGACAAGAGGTATACGAATGGCTATGTGAGATGTCTCTCATGACTGTGGTTCAGAAGGGCCAGGTGTATCCGCATTACTACCCTAATCCAGAGCTGTGCAGGTCTCTAGCTAAAATATATTTTCAGACCTCTACATGTTACATATATACATACATACATGTATATATATATATATATATTTATATTATATATATATTTAGAGAGAGAGAGAGAGAGAGAGAGAAAGACACTGATGTAGTCATTTTATACAATGGATTAGATATGACATTCAGACAATTGATGGCTAAAACCTGGAGAGAAACTGCATTAGGAAAAGAATTGTCCAAAGGAGTAAAATCTCCAAATCATTAGCTAGATGCAGCTCCAGTGGGACCAAGCAAAAAAGGCTTTAGAAGGAACTCATCCAGGAAACTCTCCACATGGACAGGCACCACAAGTTTCCTAGTCTGGCAACACACACAGGGAAGCTGCTAGTTCATTGTGGAAGCCTCAGGGAAAAAACTTCTCCCTCTTCAGTGTCTTTACATCTGAAAAGAAAAAAGTGACCAAGGGCCAAGGAGAGCTACAATGGTGTAAATATTGAGATGTAAATCAGAATGTGCCAAGTGTTTCGCACAAAATCACATTTGCCACAGTGATTCTGTTGTTCCCTCTCTCTCTCCCTCCCCCCCCCACACACAAACACACACTCTCACAGTGACACACAATTCCACAGAGGCACAGGCACAAACGGAGTTATACACATGCGCACTGGACAGCTTCTGCAAGGCAGGGCCATGGGTTGAACCCTGCTTCGCACTTCCTGGAAGCACGCCCAGTCTTTTAAGTCCAGCTCTGAGCTCCCATTGGTGGGCTTCCTTCAGAAGGCTGCTCTCTGAGTCCTGCCCTTGCAACTCCTCCTCTGTTCTCATTGGACAGCTCTTGGTTCACGCCCCTGAGGGTGATGTTCCTCATCTCTAATTGGCCAGCTGTCTCTATGAATACACACTGGGACCTCCCCTCAGGCTCAGTGGGCACAGGCTCTTAGTCTCCCCACCTGTGACTGTCTGTCTTCCTCTGAAGGCCCTGTTTCTGCCAACACGACCCACACAGCTCCTGTCTGGAGCTGTCCTTAGGACACTGCCTGATTCCGCTAGGCTGGCCATGCTCTTGGGGCACACCCAGAAACACTGTCTCCACTCTCATAGCCCAGTGCCTCAGGGCACTTGCCCCATGGAGCATTAGTCCCGCACTGTGCTGCCGTCTTGTGGACACCCAGCAGAATGCAGCTGAGCACAGGGATTCTCCAGCTCCCAGTAGAGTCATCCCAAACAAAGAGAGAAACCCCTTCCACTTGCAAAGCCAAATGGGGCATCCCCCCACCCCACAGAAAAGAACAGATGTCTAGGGCACTCTACATCAATTTTAACCTTGCTGTCCATGGGCCACAAATCCCAGAGTTCTCCTCATTCCACAGAATCACTACACTCAACTATGGGCTTTTCTGCCACCTTGTGGACACACAGCAGAATGCAGCTGAGCTCCACCATGCCACACCTCTTAGAGTCTATGCAGAAAATTACACATAGCATGGGAATAGCAAAGGAAAGAACCCATCTGAGGACCACCTGGGAGAATGCACAACAGTGTCCAGAATATCTAATGTGCCATTCATATTTGAAAAACCACTTGTGCAGTGGAAGTTCCCTTCAGTTATAAGAGAAAATCTATCAGGCAGAAGAAATGACCCCTCATGTGATATGGGACTAAATAAATACATAAATATGCAAATGCATGGGGATTATCTAGGAGGATTTGAAAAAAAACAAAAACCACAGGAAGACCTGATTATAGCAGAAATATAGAAAATGTCTGCTGAGAAACAGAAGGCAGCTTCAAAACTTCCCTGACACTTCAGGGTCCAGGCAAATTAAGAATTCCCAAGAATGAAAAGAAAGGCATACGTATTGAAGCTTACACTAGAAAATGTAGGCGAGTTCTGTGCTATGATAACTACAATGAGAATACTGATAGAAAGGCTATTGGAAATGCTCCTGGAAGGCTTATAATTTTATTGAATCCTGCTCCAACTATGTGACCAATTATTTATGAGTAAGGAGGCTGTTATAAATGTGGTAATTCTGCATTAAGATCAAATAAAAAGGTCATCAATTCTAAAAATAACTGATATATATATATATATATATATATGTACATATATGTATGTGTATATCTATTATAAACTCTGAGGGATACTGGTATGGCTATGCGGAGACAGAGTATGGCTTGTCTCAGAGAGAATTACAAAACTGAGGCTCCAGAAACCTAGGTGAAATCGCCAACAAAACTAGCGACTTTCTTTGTATATCAGAGCCTGTCAGTAAAATAAGTATATAAGTAAAATAAGTTGCTCTGCTTGCAGGAATCCCAAACTCCGGGTCCTTGCTATGGAGAGACAAAAGGAAGACGGATGTCTCCATTGGCTGAGTTGGGAGGTTCAGGTGGAGATCACAGCCCCGCACCTCACCTGAGGGCCTGGCTTCTGCTAATAAAGGCAATTGGAAACACCTGTTACCACTTGAGACCAGAGATCATACTCAGGAATCCCTCCATGAGCTATCAGGCTGGCAGACATCCTGACCCCGGGATAGCTGTGCTCCTAGTTGGGAGGGCCTTCTGGCCAGAGGTGAGAATATTCCCTTGATACAAGAACGAACTTCAGGTTTCAAAAGGATTTGAAACCCCAGGAGGAACTTGGAAAAGACATTTCACAGCCATCAAAACATCCACTTTCTTAACCCTGGAAGCTTCCATTTGGCATGGAAAATCTGGACACTGGTGTGGCCATCAGTACCACAGATCCTTTACATTCGGCCCATTAGATGGAAAGCACAATGTGTGTGCCAGGGTGGTAGAATTTCACTTCTCTTGACCTGCGCTCTCATGGATGCCTCACTATCATCCAAACACTGCCAACAGGAGCTGGATTGTTTTTTTGCTGATTTCACCTAGGCTACTGGAGCCTCAGCTTTGTATGTCTCTCTGACACAAGCCATATTCTGTCTCCTCATATCCATGGCAGTATCTCACAGACTTTATAATAAAGATATACATCCATATACATATATAAATACACATATATATCTGTCATTTTTAGAATTGTCGACCTATGGTCTACCTGTGGTTTTTATTATTTTTTAATTTTTTTCAAATCCTCCTAGATCACCCCATATATTTGCATATTTATTTATATATTTATTCCGATATCACATGAGGGGTCATTTCTTCTGCCTGATAGATTTTCTCTTATAATTGAAGGGAACTTTGGACACACAATACATTTCCTTTTGCAGATACTACACACTACTACAACTACTACTGCACTTTTTTTGACAGTGACATCCAATGCACAATGGATTAGTATTGCAAGACTCTAAAGAATGTTCCCTATTCAACCTACAATGTTTTTAACCTCAAAAATGTTAATCTGCTCTTTCTTGGGGGATGAATGGTTTACAGTCAACAGTTACATGTAATAGTGGCTAAGGGGTTAATTTTTCCCACTGTCCCTGTATTTCTGTACATCATTTGTAACTTTCCTATTGAGGAGAAGGAAACAGTCATAAATTGAGAGAGCAGGGCCCAAGCAGGAAGAGAGACAGAGAGACAGCTCCAGCTCTGATTTGCCACTAGCCCAGCTTTTCCCTAAGTGGGTAAGTGATGACCAGGGGCTCCAAATGGGGTCTTGGGCTTCCACATAGTTCTCTGGCATTCTTTCTTAGGCAGGATATTGACTAGATGGCTTGCCCTGACCAGCTAGGTTCTCTGTACATAAGTTGCAGGTGAGGCTGGCTACCTTGACACCCATGCTCTGAGACTACTACAGGTGAGCTCTGAGCACACACACACACACAGACAGACAAACAGACACTCACACACACACACACACACACACACACACACATTACTGTCAGGTCTGGTAGTACAGCATATGGTGAAGACTGGGGCTGTCTGGGTTATGTGGGCATGAGAGCTGCTGCCTTACAATCTCTACATGCCAGGTTTGATGCTGTCATCAATGAACACAGTGTAGGAGGTTTTTGAATTCTGAGACACTGAAGAGGGAGAGGTTTTGCCCTGAGGCTTGCATTGGGAACTAGCAGCTGCCCTGTGTGTGTTGCCAGACTAGGAATCTTGTGGTGCCTGTCCATGTGGAGAGTCTCCTGGATGAGTTTCTTGTGGAGCCTTTTTCGATCGGTCCCAGTGGAGCTGCATATAGCTAATAATTTGGATATTTTACTACTTTGGACAGTGCTTTTCCTGATGTACAGTTTCTCTCCAGGTTTTAGAAATCCAATTGTCTGAATGTCATATCGAATCCATTGTAGAAAATGACTACATCAGTGTCTCTTTCTCTCTCTCTGTCTCTCTCTATATATATGTAATATGTAGAGGTCTGAAAATATGTTTTAGCTAGAGTCCTGCACAGCTCTGAATTAGGGTAGTAAAGTGGATACACCTGGACCTTATGACCCACAGTCATGAGAGACATATCACAGAGCCTTAACGTTTATCACTCTACAAATCTCTTTCAGCAAAACTACTGCTGCCAAATCATCTACTTCCCTCTTGCTCATTTTGTCCACTGAGTCCTATCCCAAAACTGTAAATCAACGAAGAAATAGACATAGTGCAGTTCCATGCACACAGGACAGGCTGAGGCTGGACCAGGGAGATTCAATATGCCAGCCTGCATCTTGGCTGGTGCATCACTAAGACTACTTCCAATTTGGAGAAGCGGGGAAGTTTTGGACAGTGGGCTGCAGGCCGAATGTTGCTGCTCAGAGTGGACAAAGACCTAGGTGTTCTAAGTTCCTTTCCTCACAAAGATAAAATAACAATGCCACTTGTAAGAAGTATGCATGGGCAAGGAGGGTTTGTCTTCAGTGCTCTGGCACTGATAAACACATGGCCAGAATTTCTTTCCTTTTCAGTGACTGTCATTCTGTCTCTCTGACTGTCACCGTGTGTCTTCTTCCCTGGACCCTTAGTGAAAGTCAGTGCATGCATCGTGAACTCGATCTTCCTGGTGTTGCAATTTTCCTTTCTTTGCCCTTTGGATTACTTAGTCTCATGCATATGGTGTAGTACAGAGTGGAACTGAGGTGACAGCGTTCTTGCTGCAGGTAACAGGCTGTAAATCAGAATGTACCAAGTGTTTTGCAAAAAAAATAACTTTATTATAAACTGTGAGTGATACTGGCATGGAAATATATATATATATATATATATATATATATATATATATATATATATATAGAGAGAGAGAGAGAGAGAGAGAGAGAGAGCAAGACACTGATGTAGTCATTTTCTACAATGGATACGATATGACATTCAGAGAATTGATTGCCAAAACCTGGAGAGAAACTGTGGAAAAGAATTGTCCAAAGTAGTAAAATCTCCAAATCATTAGCTATATGCAGCTCCAAAGGGACCTAGCAAAAAAGGCTTGAGAAGGAACTCATCCAGGAGACTCTCCACAAGGACAGGCACCACAAGTATCCTAGTCTGGAAACAAACACAGGGCAGCTGCTAGTTCCCAGTGCAAGCCTCAAGGCAAAAACATCTCCCTCTTCAGTGGCCCCTAGTCAGTGATTGGCCAGAAACCGTGAGCACCGCCCATATGGCCCTGCAGCATGCTCATTGGGCAGCCTCTGTAAGGCCCGCCCACCAGCCACTTCTGCTGGAAAGAGATGAGAATTCAAAAATCTCCTACACTGTGTTCATTGATGACAGGTTCAAAGCTGGCTTGTAGAGATTGTAAGGCAGTAGCGCTCATGCACACAGTCACCAGACAGCCCCAGCCTTCACAATATGCTGTACTGCCAGACCTGACAGTAATGTGTGTGTGTGTGTGTGTGTGTGTGTGTGTGTGTGTGTGTGTGTGTGTGTGTGTGTCTGTCTCTCTGTCTGTGTCTGTGTGTGCTCAGAGCTCACCTATAGTAGTCTCAGTGCATGGGTGGGAAGGTAGCCAGCCTCACCTGCAACTTATGTACAGAGAACCTAGCTGGTCAGGGTTAGCCAGATAGCCCAGATTCTGGTTAAGCAAGAATGCACATGCAAAGGGACTCTCATGTCTCCCTCTCCTGAGTCTCTGATTCAATCTAATGCCTCACTATCATCCAAACAAACCAATGGGTTAAGCTGAGGCACCCCTCAGAATTCAGGGGCATGAGCCTGTCCAGTCACGTTTGGCTGCCTACTCAGCTTCCAGACTCTCAGTCCACTGCTCAGGGCAGCAGATTACAAGCCCAGAATGAACCCAGAAAGAGCTGTGTTTCAACATAGATGGGAACTGTGTTTGACCAAACAATAGTGGATGAACCCGGCCCATCACACCTATTCTTTGGGTCTGGCTAAGGCAATTGCTCCTGTGGCCTAACAATCCCTGATCATGGTGTCCTCATGTACACACATCACACTCAGAGAGATTCCCAGAAGTAGGCATGCATGAGTGTCTCATACAAAGTCGCTCTGTTGCAGGAAGCACAAACTCCCTGGGACATTGCTATGGAGAGACAAAAGGAAGATGAATGCCTCCATTGGCTGAATTAGGAGCTTCCACTAGAGATCACAGCCCGTCCCTCACCTGAGGGCCTGGATGCTGCTAATAAAGGCAATTGGAAACACCTGTTACCACTTGGGGCCTGAAGACATACTCAGGAATCCCTCCTGGAGCTAGCAGGCTGGCAGACCTCCTGACGACGGGATAGCTGTGCTCCTAGTTGGGAGGGACTTTGGGCCAGAGGTGAGAATATTTACTAGATACAAGAATGAACTTCAGGTTTCAAAAGGATTTGAAACCCCAGGAGGCACTTGGAAAAGAGATTTCACAGCCATCAAAACACCCTCTTTCTGAACCCTGGAAGCTTCCATTTTGCATGGTTAATCTGGATACATTTGTGGCCACAGTTCCACAGATCCTTTAAATTCAGCCCTACAGAGGGAAAGCACAATGTTTGTGCCAAGGTGGTAGAGTTTCACTTCTCTTGACCTGGGCTCCCATGGAATAAGAACAAGGATGTGGTGCAGGAAATTGAGGAGGGCTGCACGCAGGCTGAGTATCAGCCACAGGGCCCTGGAGAATGGGAGTCAAGCACAGAGGGCCTGGACAGCTGCAGCTGGAGATGGACATATGCCTGTTACCTGCAGCAGGAATGCTGTCTCCTAAGTTCCCCTCTGTACTACGCCTTATGCAGGAGACTAAATATTCCAAAGGGCAAAGAATGGAAAATTTCAACACCAGGAAGACCGAGTTCACGATGCATGCACTGAATTACATGAAGGCTCCAGGGAAGAAGTCACGTAGAGACAGTCAGAGAGACAGAATGACAGTGACTGAAATGGACAGAAATTCTGGCCCTGTTTTGATCAGTGCCAGAGCACTGAAGACAAACCCTCCATTCCCATGCATACATCTTACAAGTGGCATGGTTATTTTATGTTTGTGAGGAAAGGATACACTTAGAACATCTAGGTCTTAGCCCACTCTATGAAGCAACACTTGGACTGCAGCCCACTCTCCAAAACTGCCCTTGCCTCTCCAAATTGGAAGTAGTTTTAGTGATGCTCCAGTCAAAGACAGGCTAGCGTATTTCATCTCCCTGGTCCAGCCTCAGCCTGTCCTGTGTGCAGGGAACTGCACTATGTCTATTTCTTCTTTGATTTACAGTTTTGGGATAGGACTCAGTGGATAAAAAGAGCAAACGGAAGTAGATGATTTGGCAGTGGTAGTTTGTGCTGAGAGAGATTTGTAGAGTGAAAAGAGGTAAAAGAATGGCTCTATGAGATGTCTCTCATGACTGTGGCTCAGAAGGGCCACCTGTATCCGCATTACTACCCGAATCCAGAGCTGTGCAGGTGTCTAAATAAAATATATTTTCAAACCTCTACATGTTATATATATATATGTATATATTATATATATAGAGAGAGAAAGAGAGATAGAGAGAGAGAGAGACAGCAAGACACTGATGTAGTCATTTTCTACATTGGATGCGATATGACATTCAGACAATTGATTGCTAAAACCTCGAGAGAATCTGTGCATCAGGAAAAGAATTGTCCAAAGGAGAAAAGTCTCCAAATCATTAGCTATATGCAGCTCCAACGGGACCTAGCTAAAAAGGCTCGAGAAGGAACTCATTCAGGACACTCTCCACATGGACAGGCACCACAAGTTTCCTAGTCTGGCAACAGACCAAGGGCAGCTGCTAGTTCCCAGTGGAAGCCTCGGGGCAAAAACCTCTCCCTCTTCAGTGTCTTTACATCTGAAAAGTAGAAAAGTGACCAAGGGCCAAGGAGAGCTACAATGGTGTCTATATTGAGCTGTAAATCAGAATGTGCCAGGTGTTTTGCACAATATCACCTGTGCCACTGTGATTCTGTTGTTCTCTCTGTCTCTCCCTCCCTCACATACACACAAACACACACAAACACACACTCTCACAGTTACACTCACGCACACATCCACAGAGGCACAGGCACAAAAGGAGTTATACACATGCACACTGGACAGCTTCTGCAAGGCAGGGCC
This sequence comes from Erinaceus europaeus, assembly GCF_950295315.1. NCBI lineage: Eukaryota > Metazoa > Chordata > Mammalia > Eulipotyphla > Erinaceidae > Erinaceus > Erinaceus europaeus. The sequence goes on along the minus strand of NW_026647623.1, from coordinate 12,227 downwards.
CTGTGTAAACCATGCTTCGCACTTCCTGGAAGTACGCCCAGCCTTTAAGGCCAGCTCTGAGCTCCCATTGTCAGGCTTACTTCAGAAGGCCCGCAGACAGGGCACCAGCCATGCTCTGATATGCCAGAGGCCTAGCCATGCCCAGAACCCCTGCCAGCAATATCATTGGCCAGTGTGCTAGGACACGCCCAGGAGTGTCAAGGCCCATAGTCAGTGATTGGCCAGCAACCTTGAGCACCACCCACATTGCCCTGCAGCACGCTCATTGGGCAGCCTCTGGAAGGCCCGCCCACCAGCCACTTCTGCTGGAAAGAGATGAGAATTCAAATACCTCCTACACTGTATTCATTGATTAAAGGTTCAAAGATGGGTTGTAGAGATTGTAAGGCACCATCTCTCATGCCCACAGACCCCAGACAGCCCCAGCCTTCAACATATGCTGTACTACAAGACCTGACAGTAATGTGTGTGTGTGTGTCTGTCTGTCTGTGTGTGTGTCTGTGTGTGCTCAGAGCTCACCTATAGTAGTCTCAGAGCATGGGTGGGAAGGTAGCCAGACTCACCTGCAACTTATGTACAGAGAACCTAGCTGGTCAGGGTTAGCCAGCTACCCCAGATTCTAGCTAAGCAAGAATGCACATGCAAAGGGACTCTCATGTCTCCCTCTCCTGAGTTCCCGATTCAATCTCATGCCTCACTATCATCCAAACACTGCCAACAGGGTAATCTGGGAAACACCTCAGAATTCAAGGGCAGGAGCCTGTCCAGTCACGTTTGGCTGCCTACTCAGCCTCCCGACTCTCAGTCCACTCCTCCGGGCAGCAGAATACAAACCCAGAATGAACCCAGAAAGAGCTGTGTTTCAACAAAGATGGGAACTGTGTTTGACAAAACAATATTGGATGAACCCGTCCCCTTACAAGTACCCTGCATCCGGCTAAGGCAATTGCTCAGGTGGCCTCACAATCCCTGATCATGGTTTCAGCGTGTCCACATATCACACTCAGAGAGATTCCCAGAAGTAGGCATGCATGAGTGTCCCATACAAAGTCGCTCTGCTTGCAGGAAGCACAAACTCCCTGGGCCCTTGCTATGGAGAGACAAAAGGAAGATGGATGCCTACATAGCTGAATTAGGACATTCCAGTGGAGAGGATAGCCCTGCCCCTCAACTTAGGGCCTGGCTGCTGCTAATAAAGGCAATTGGAAACACCTGTTACCACTTGTGGCCTGAGGACATACTCTGTGCTCCGAGTTGGGAGGGCCTTCGGTCCAGAGGTGAGAATATTCCCTAGATACAAGAAAGAACTTCAGGTTTCAAAAGGATTTGAAACCCCATGAGGCACTTGGAAAAGACTTTTCACAGCCATCAAAAGACCCTCTTGCAAAACCCTGGAAGCTTCGATTTTGCATGGAAAATCTGGACACTGGTGTAGCCATCAGTACCACAGATCCTTTACATTTGGCCCAACAGAGGGAAGCACAATGTCAGCCTGACAGTAATGTGTGTGTGTGTGTGTGTGTGTGTGTGTGTGTCTGTCTGTCTGTCTGTCTGTGTCTGTGTGTGCTCAGGACTCACCTATAGTAGTCTAAGAGCATGGGTGGCAAGGTAGCCACCCTCACCTGCAACTTATGTACAGAGAACATATCTGGTTAGGGAAAGCCAGCTAACCCAGATTCTGGCTAAGCAAGAATGCATATGCAAAGGGACTCTCATGTCTCACTCTCCTGATTTCCCGATTAAATGTCATGCTTCACTATCATCCAAACACTGCCAACGGGGGAAGCTGGGGCACCCCTCAGAATTCAGGGGCAGGACCCTGTCCAGTCACGTTTGGCTGCATACTCAGCCTCCAGGCTCCCAGCCCACTTCTCAGTGGACAGCAGATTACAAGCACAGAAAGAACCTAGAAAGAGCTGTGTCTCAACATAGATGGGAACTGTTTTTGACCAAACAATAGTGGATGAACCCAGCCCCTTACACCTCCCCTTTGGGTCCTGCTAAGGCAATTGCTCCTGTGACCTCACAATCCCTGATCACGGTGTCCTGGTGTCCACACATCACACTCAGTGAGATTGCCAGAAGTAGGCATCCATGTGTGTCCCATACAAAGTCGCTCTGCTTGCTGGAAGGACAAACTCCCCGTGCCCTTGCTATGGAGAGACAAAAGGAAGATGGATGCCTCCATTGGCTGAATTCGGAGCTTCCAGTGGAGATCAACGCCCCGCCCCTCACCTGAGGGCCTGGCTGCTGCTAATACTGGCTTTTGGAAACACCTGTTACCACTTGGGACCTGAGGACATACTCAGGAATCCATCCAGGAGCTAGCAGGCTGGCAGAACTCCTGACTCCAGGATAGCTGTGCTCCTAGTTGTGAAGGCATTCTGGCCAGAGGTGAGAATATTCCCTAGATAGAAGAAGGAACTTCAGGTTTCAAAAGGATTTGAAACCCCATGAGGCACTTGGAAAGGACTTTTCACAGCCGTCATAACACCCTCTTTCAGAACCCTGGAAACTTCCATTTTGAATGGAAAATCTGGACACTGGTGTGTCCATCAGTTCCACAGATCCTTTACATTAGGACCAATAGAGGGAAAGCACAATGTGTGTGCCAGGGGGATAGAGTTTCACTTCTCTTGACCTGGGCTCTCATGGAATAAGGACAAGGATGCGGTGCAGGAAATAGAGGAGGGCTGCATTTAGGCTGAGTGTCAGCCTCAGGGTCCTGGAGAATGGGAGTCAAGCACAGAGGGCCTTGACAGCTGCAGCTGGAGATGGACATATGCCTGTTACCTGCAGCAGGATCGCTGTCTCCTCAGTTCCCCATGTACTACGCCATATGCAGGAGACTGAATAATCCAAAGGCCAAATAAAGGAAAATTTCAACACCAGGAATTCCGAGTTAATGATGCATGCACTGACTTCCATAAGGGCCCAGTGAAGAAGGCACATAGAGACAGTCAGAGAGACAGGATGACAGAGACAAAAAAGGACTGTAATTCTGGCCCTGTTTTGATCAGTGCCAGAACACTGAAGACAAACCCTCCATGCCCATGCATACTTCTTACAAGTGGCATTGTTATTTTATGTTTGTGAGGAAAGGTTACACTTAGAACATCTAGGTCTTAGCCCACTCTGAGAAGCAACACTTGGCCTGCAGCCCACTCTCCAAAACTACCCTCGCCTCTCCAATTTGGAAGTAGTCTTAGTGATGCTCCAGCCAAGATGCAGTCTGCCATATTGCATCTCCCTGGTCCAGCCTCAGACTGTCTTGTGTGCAGAGAACTGCACTATGTCTATTTCTTCTTTGATTTACAGTTTTGGGATAGGACTTGGTGGACAAAAAGAGCAAGAGGGAAGTAGATGATTTGCCAGTGGTTGTTTGTGCTGAGAAAGATTTGTAGAGTGATAAGAGGTATATGAATGGCTCTGTGAGATGTCTCTTATGACTGTGGCTCAGAAAGGCCAGGTGTATCCTCATTACTACCCTAATCCAGAGCTGTGCAGATCTCCAGATAAAAAATATTTTCAGACCTCTACATGTTACATATATATATATAGAGAGAGCGAGATAATGATGTAGTCATTTTCTACAATGGATTCGATATGACATTCAAATAATTGATTGTTAAAACCTGGAGGGAAACTGTGCATCAGGAAAATAATTGTCCAAAGGAGTAAAATCTCAAAATCATTAGCTATAAGCAGCTACAAGGGACATAGCGAAAAAGGCCTGAGAAGGAACTCATTCAGGAGACACTCCACATGGACAGGCTCACAAGTTTCCAATTCTGGCAACACAAACAGGGCAGATGCTAGTTCCCAGTGCAAGCCACAGGACAAAAACCTCTCCCTCTTTAGTGTCTTCACATCTGAAAAGAAGAAAAGTGGGCAATGGCCAAGGAGAGCTATAATGGTGTCATATTGAGCTGTATATCAGAATGTGCCAAGTGCTTTGCACAAAATCAACTGTGCCACAGTGATTCTGTTGTTCTCTCTCTCTCTACCCCTCCCTCCCTCCCACACACACACACACAAACACACACTCTCACAGTCACACACACGCACACATCCACAGAGGCACAGGCACCAAAGGAGTTATACATATGCTCACTGGACAGCTTCTGCAAGGCAGGGCACTGGGCTGAACCCTGCTTCACACTTCCTGGAAGCATGGCCAGCCTTTTAAGGCCAGCTCTGAGCTCCCATTGGCGGGCTTCCTTCAGAAGGCCTGCACACAGGGCGCCAGCTAGGCTCTGATAGGCCAGAGGCCTAGGCCTCGCTCAGAACCCCTGCCAGCAATCTCATTGTCCAGTGTGCTTGGACACGCCCAGGAGGGTCAGGGACTCTAGTCAGTGATAGGCCAGCAGCCATGAATACCATGAGTGAACACAGAGTGTGTGAGAGCATGTGAGAGTTAGGGACAGAGAAGGCAAGAAGAGAAATAGATGAGTTGGAAAGACACCAGAATTCAAAAACCTCCTACACTGTGTTCATTAATGACAGGTTCAAACCGGGCTTGTAGAGATTGTAAGGCAGCAGCTCTCATGCCCACAGACCCCAAACAGCCGCAGCTTTCACCATATGCTGTACTACCTGACCTGACAGTAATGTGTGTGTGTGTGTGTGTGTGTGTGTGTGTGTGTGTGTGTGTGTGTGTGTCGGTCTCTCTCTGTGTCTGTGTGTGTTCAGAACTCACCTGTAGTAGTCTCAGAGCATGGGTGTCAAGGTAGCCATCCCCAACTGCAACTTATGTACAGACACTTAGCTGGTCAGGGCAAGCCAGCTAGCCCAGATTCTGACTAAGGAAGAATGCCAGAGAACTTGTGGAAACCCCAGACCCCATTTTGAGCCCCTGGACACCACTTACCCAGCTAGGGAAAAGCTGGGCTAGTGGCAAATCAGAGATGCTGCTGTCTCTCTGTCTCTCTTCCTGCTTGGGCCCTGCTCTATCAATTTATGACTGTTTCCTTCTCCTCAATAAGAAAGTTACAAGTGATGTACAGAAATACAGGGAAAGTGGGAAATATTACCCCCACTTGCCCACTATTACATGTAATTGTTGACTGTAAACCATTCATCCTCCAAGAAAGAACAGAATAAATATTTGGGAGGTTAGAAACATTGTAGGTTAAATAGTGAACATTCTCTAGAGCCATGCAATACCAATCCATTGTGCATTGGATGTCACTGTCAAAAACAGTGCAGTAGTAGTTGTAGTAGTTTGTAGTATCTGCAAAAGGAAATGTATTGTGTGTCAGAAGTTCCCTTCAATTATAAGAGAAAATCTATCAGGCAGAAGAAATGACCCCTCATGTGATATTGGACTAAATAAATAAATAAATATGCAAATAAATGGGGATGATCTAGGAGGATTTGAAAAAATTAAAAAAATAAAAATAAAGACCACAGGAAGACCTGATTACAGCAGAAATATAGAAAACGTCTGCTGCTAAACAGAGGGCTGCTTCAAAAATTCCCTGACACTTCAGGGTCCAGGCAAATTAAGAATTACAAAGAATGAAAAGAAACACATATGTATTGAAGCTTACACTAGATAATGGAGGCAAGTTCTGTGCTATGATAATTACAATAAGGATACTGATAGAAAGGCTATTGGAAATGCTCCTGGAAGTTTTCTAATTTAAAATTGTAGTGAATCCTGCTCCAACTATGTGACCATTTATTTATGAATAAGGAGGCTGTTATAAATGCGGTAATTCTGTGTTAAGATCAAATAAAAAAGTCAACAATTCTAAAAATAACTGATATATATGTATATATATATATATGTTCATATATGTATGTGTATCTTTATTATCAACTATGAGGGATACTGGCATGTCTATGAGGAGACAGAGTATGGCTTGTTCGAGAGAGACTTACAAAGCTGAGGCTCAAGTAGCCTAGGTGAAAACACCAACAAAACAAACCAGAGCTCAGCAGTGCTCTGGCAACTCTCTTTGTATATCTGGGACTGTCAATAAAATAAGGATATAAGTAAAATATGACTGAGTGCAGACAGAGTGAGTGAGAGCCTGTGAGAGTCAGAGACAGAGAAGGCAAGAAGAGAAATAGAAGAGTTGAAAAGAGACCAGAATTCAAAAACCTCCTACACTGTGTTCATTAATGACAGGTTCAAACCTGGTTTGTAGAGATTGTAAGGTACCAGCTCTCATGCCCACAGACCCTAGACAGCCCCAGTCTTCACCATATGCTGTACTACCAGACCTGACACTAATGTGTGTGTGTGTGTGTGTGTGTATGTGTGTCTGTGTGTGCTCAGAGCTCACTTGTAGTAGACTCAGAGCATGGGTTTCAAGGTAGCCAGCCTCACCTGCAACTTATGTACAGAGAACCTAGCAGGTCAGGGCAAGCCAGCTATCCCAGATTCTGGCTAAGCTAGAATGCCAGAGAACTATGTGGAAGCCCAGGACCCCATTTTGAGCTCCTGGTAACCACTTACCCAGCTAGGGAAAAGCTGGGCTAGTGGCAAATCAGAGCTGCAGCTGTCTCTCTGTCTCTCTTCCTGATTGGGCCCTGCTCTCTCAATTTATGACTGTTTCCGTCTCCTCAATAAGAAAGTTACAAATGATGTACAGAAATACAGGGAAATTGGGAAAAATCACCCCCGTAGCCACTATTACATGTAACTGTTGACTGTAAAACATTCATCCCCCAATAAAGAACAGAATGAATATTTGTGAGGTTAAAAACACTGTAGGTTAAATAGGGAACATTTATTAGAGCCATGCAATACTAATCCATTGTGCATTGGATGTCACTGTCAAAAACAGTGCGGTAGCAGTTGTAGTAGTGTTTAGTATCTGCAAAAGGAAATGTATTGTGTGTCCAAAGTTCCCTTCAATTATAAGAGAAAATCTATCAGGCAGAAGAAATGACCCCTCATGTGATATCAGAATAAACATATATATATAAATATGAAAATATATGGGGATGATCTAGGAGGATTTGAAAAAAATAAAAAATAAAAACAAAAACCACAGGAAGACCTGACAATTCAGGGTCCAGGCAAATTAAGAATTCCCTTGAATAAAAAGAAACACATACATATTGAAACTTACAATAGAAATTGGAGGCAAGTTCTGTGCTATGATTATTACAATAAGGATACTGATATGCTGTTGGAAATGCTCCTGGAAGGTTTATAATTTATAATTGTACTGAAACCTGCTCCAACTATGTGACCAATTATTTATGAATAAAGAGGGTGTTATAAATCTGGTAATTCTGCATTAAGATCAAATAAAAAGGTCAACAATTCTAAAAATGACTGATATATATATATATATATATATATATATATATATATATATATATATATATATATATGTACTTATATGTATGTGTTTCTTTATTACAAACTATGAGGTATACTGGCATGGCTATGAGGAGACAGAGTATGGCTTGTGCCAGAGAGACTTACAAAGCTGAGGCTCCAGAAACCTAGGTGAAAATGCCAACAAAACAAGCCAGAGCTCAACAGTGCCCTGGTGACTCTCTTTGTATATCTGGGCCTATCAGTAAAATAATATATAAGTAAAATATTAATGAGTGCAGACAGAGTGAGTGAGAGCCTGTGAGAGTCAGAGACAGAGAAGGCAAGAAGAGAAATAGAAGAGTTGGGAAAAGACCAGAAGTCAAAAACCTCCCACACTGTGTTCATACATGACAGGTTCAAACCTGGGTTGCAGCGATTGTAAGGCAGCAGCTCTCATGCCCACAGAACCCAGACAACCCAAGCCTTCACCATATGCTGTTCTACCAGACCTGACTGTAATGTGTGTGTGTGTGTGTGTGTGTGTCTGTCTGTCTGTCTGTCTGACTGTGTGTTTCTGTGTGTGCTCAGAGCTCACCTGTAGTAGTCTCAGAGCATGGGTGGCATGGTAGCCAGCCTCACCTGCAAGTTATAAGCCAGCTAGCCCAGATTCCGGCTAAACAAGAATGCATATGCAAAGGGACTCTCATGTCTCGCTCCCCTGAGTTCACTATTCAATCCCATGCCTCACTATCTATCATCCAAACACTGCCAACGGGGGAAGCTGGGGAACCCCTCAGAATTCAGGGGCATGAGCCTGTCCATTCACATTTGGATGCCTACTCAGCCTCCAGGCTCTCAGTCCCCTGCTCCGGGCAGCAGATTACAAGCACAGAAAGTACCCAGAAAGAGCTGTGTTTCAACATAGATAGGAACTGTGTTCGACCAAACAATATTGGATGAGCGCGGTCCCTTACACCTACCCTTTCGGTCCGGCTAAGGCAATTGCTCCTGTGGCCTCACATCCCTGATCATGGTGTCCTGGTGTCCACACATCACACTCAGTTTCCCAGATGTAGGCATGCATGAGTGTCCCATAGAAAGTCGCTCTGCTTGCAGGAAGCAGAAACTCCCCGGGCCATAGCTATGGAGAGACAAAAGAAAGATGGATGCCTCCATTGGCTGAATTTGGAGCTTCCAGTGGAGATCAAAGCCCCGCACCTCACCTGAGGGCCTGGATGCTGCTAATAAAGGCAATTGGAAACAGATGTTACCACTTGGGCCCTGAGGACGTACTCAGGAATCCCTCCAGGAGCTAGCAGGCTGGCAGACCTCCTGATCTCGGGATAGCTGTGCTCCTAGTTGGGAGTGCCTTTGGGCCAGAGGTGAGAATATTCCCTAGATACAAGAAAGAACTTCAGTTTTCAAAAGGATTTGAAAACCCCATGAGGCACTTGGAAAAGTCATTTCACAGCCATCAAAACACCCTCTTTCAGAACCCAGGAAGCTTCCATTTTGCGTGGAAAATCTGGACAATTTCATAGGTTGACAATTCCAAAAATGACAGATATATATATATATATATATATATATATATATATATATATATATATATATTTATATATGTGTATATATATGTATATGGATTTATATCTTTATTGTAAAGTCTGAGACATTCTGCCATGAATATGAGGAGACAGAATATGGCTTGTGTCAGAGAGACTTACAAAGCTGAGGCTCCAGTAGCCTAGGTGAAATCACCAACAAAACAAGCCAGAGCTCAGCAGTGCTCTGGTAACTCTCTTTGTATATCTGGGCCTGTCAATAAAATAAGGATATAAGTAAAATATTACTAAGTGCAGACAGAGTGAGTGAGAGCCTGTGAGAGTCAGAGACAGAGATGGCGAGAAGAGAAATAGAAGAGTTGGAAATAGACCAGAAGACAAAAACCCCATAGACTGTGTTCATTAATGACAGGTTCAAACCTGGTTTGTAGAGATTGTAAGGCAGCAGCTCTAATGCACACAGACCCCAGACAACCCATGCCTTCATCATATGTGTGTAGTAATTTCCCCAGGAAATGTATTGTGCATCAAACGTTCCCTTCAATTATAAGAGAAAATCTATCAAGCAGAAGAAATGTACCCTCGTGATACCTGACCAAATACATAAATATGCAAATAAATGGGGATGATCTAGGAGGACTTGAAAAAATAAAAAAAATGAAAAGAAAAACCACAAGAAGACCTGATTACAGAAGAAACATAGAAACCATCTGTTGAGAAACAGAGGGCTGCTTCAAAAATTCCCTAACACTTCAGGATCCAGGGAAATTAAGATTTCCAGAGAAAGAAAACAAACACATACATATTGAGGCTTACACTAGAAAAAGAAGGGAAGTTTTGGGCTATGATAATTACAATAAGGATGCTGATAGAAACACTATTAGAAATGCTACTGGAAGGTTCTATTATTTATATTTGTATTGAATGCTGCTCCAACTATATGGCCATTATTTCTGAGAAACTAGGCTGTTATAAATGAGGTAATTCTGAATTAAGGTCAAACACATAGGTCGACAATTCTAAAAATGACATATATATATATGTATATCTTTATTATAATCTCTGAGTGATACTGGCATGGAAATGAGGAGACAGAATATGGCTTGTGTCAGAAAGACTTACAAACTGATGCTCCTGTAGCCTAGGTGAAATCGCCAACACAACAAACCAGAGCTCAGCAGTGCTCTGGTAACTCACTTTGTATATCTGGGCCTGTGAGTAAAATAAGTATATAAGTAAGATATTAATGTGTGAAGACAGAGTGTGTGAGAGCATGTGAGAGTTAGGGACAAATAAGGGGAGAAGAGAAATAGATGAGTTGGAAAGAGACCAGAATTCAAAAACCTCCTACACTGTGTTCATTGATGACAGGTTCAAACCTGGCTAGTAGAGATTGTAAGGCAGCAGATCTCATGCCCACAGACCCCAGAAAGCCCCAGGCTTCACCATATGCTGTACTACCAGATGTGACAGTAATGTGTGTGTGTGTGTCTGTCTGTGTGTGACTGTGTGTGCTCAGAGCTCACCTGTAGTAGTCTCAGAGCATGGGTGTCTAGGTAGCCAACCTCACCTGAAACTTATGTACAGAGAACTTAGCTGGTCATGGCAAGCCAGCTAGCCCAGATTCTGGCTAAGCAAGAATGCCAGAGAACTATGTGGAAGCCCTGGACCCCATTTTGAGCCCCTGGTCACCACTTACCCAGCTAGGGAAAAGCTGGGCTAGTGGCAAATCAGAGCTGCAGCTGTCTCTCTGTCTCTCTTCCTGCTTGGGCCCTGCTCTCTCTATTTATGACTGTTTCCTTCTCCTCAATAAGAAAGTTACAAATGATGTACAGAAATACAGGGAAAGTGAGAAAATTACACCAGTAGCCACTATTACATGTAACTGTTGACTGTAAATCATTCCTCCCCCAAGAAAGAATAGAATAAATATTTGTGAGGTTAAAAACATTGTACGCTAAATAGGGAACACTCTTTAGAGCCCTGTAATACTAATCCATTGTGCAGTGGATGTCACTGTCAAAAACAGTGCAGTAGTAGTTGTAGTAGTGTGTAGTATCTGAAAAAGGAAATGTATTGTGTGTCCATAGTTCCCTTCAATTATAAGAGAAAATCCATCTGGCAGAAGAAATGACCCCTTTGTGATATGGGACTAAATATATAAATAAATATGCATATATATGGGGATGATCTAGGAGGATTTGAAAAAAATGAAAAATAAAAACAAAAACCACAGGAAGACTGATTACAGCAGAAATATAGAAAACATGTGCTGAGAAACAGAGGGCTGCTTCACAAATTCAGAGACACTTCAGAGTCCGGGGAAATTAAGATTTCAGGAGAATGAAAAGAAACTCATATGTACTGAAGCTTACACTAGAGAAAGGAGGCAAGTTCTGTACTATGATAGTTACAATAAGGATGCTGATAGAAATGCTATTAGAAATGCTACTTGAAGGTTCTATTATTTATAATTGTATTGAATCCTGCTCCAGCTATGTGGGCAATTATTAATGAAAAAGGAAGCTGTTATAAATGTGTTAATTCTGATTAAGATCAATTACATTGGTTGACAATTTCAAAAATGACATATATATATATATATATATATATATGTATATTTATATATGTATAAGGATGTATATCTTTATTATAAAGTCTGAGAGATACTGCCATGGATATGAGGAGACAGAATATGGCTTGTGTCAGAGAGACTTACAAAGCTGAGGCTCAAGTAGCCTAGGTGAAAACACCAACAAAAAAGCCAGAGCTCAGCAGTGCTCTGGCAACTCACTTTGTATATCTGGGCCTGTCAATAAAATAAGGATATAAGTAAAATATGACTGAGTGCAGACAGAGTGAGTGAGATCCTGTAAGAGTCAGAGACAGAGAAGGCGAGAAGAGAAATAGAAGAGTTGGAAATAGACCAGAAGTCAAATCCCCCTAGATTTTGTTCATTCATGACAGGTTCAAACCTGGTTTGTAGAGATTGTAAGGCAGCAGCTGTAATGCCTACAGACCCCAGAGAACCCAGGCCTTTTCCATAAGAGTGTACTATTTGCCCCAGGAAATGTATTGTGCTTCAAAAGTTCCCTTCAATTATACGAGAATCTATCAAGCAGAAGAAATGACCCATATGTGATACCTGACTAAATCAATAAATATGCAAATAAATGGGGATGATCTAGGAGGACTTGAAAAAATAAAAAATAAATAAAAACAAAAACCACAAGAAAACCTGATTACAGCAGAAACATAGAAACCATCTGCTGAGAAACAGAGGGCTGCTTCAAAAATTCCCTAAAACATCAGGGTCCAGGGAAATTAAGATTTCCAGAGAAAGAAAACAAACACATACATATTGAAGCTTACACTATAAAAAT